>NC_133475.1:19509826-19553774 GCF_025370935.1 Choristoneura fumiferana | reverse complement strand
ACAAAAATGGGAGAGTTAGTAATAAATAAAAATAAAAACAGACCAAAAATATATATTTTTTTAGCTTTTGGTACTGATAAGCGAAAAGTGAAATGATGAATTGCGGTTTATTTGCTTAAATAGCTTTAAAATTAAAATATGAATAGGTTTATATTTTTGAGCCCCTTGTAAGAAGCCCCGCTTTTAACCCCCGACGCAAAAGAGGGGTGTTATAAGTTTGACCGCTATGTGTGTCTGTATTTCTGTGTGACTGTGTGTGTGTCTGTCTGTGGCACCACTCTTAAACGGGTGAACCGATTCGAATGCGGTTTTTTTTATTTGAAAGCCCTATCCCTATCTATATAGGGGGTTTCCAACTTTTTAACCACCGACGCAAAATAAGGGGCGTTATAAGTTTGATCGCTATGTGAGTCTGTGTGTCTGTCTGGGGCACCGTAGCTCTTAAACAGGTGGACCGATTTGAATGCGTTTTTTGTTGGTTAAGTTATATAATAGATACGAACGGAAACTCACATTGAGCTTTGTATCTTAAACCCTAGGCTTCATTGTTTAACGCATTTAGCGTCATCGTGTACACCACTCTTTCTGTCACACGGTGTTAGTAAAGGTAGAAAAAGATGAATGCGGCACCGCGTTGAAAAATACGGTTTTAGATCAATTCTCAGGCCTGATTGGGTCAGGACCTTTGCCCACCAGTGGGATCACCCAGCACGTCATGCGGCAAGTGCATTGACCCTGTTTCCGAGCGGTCAAAGGCCACAGCACGCGATGCTAGCGTGTATATTATTAGACGAACACGCTATTTAGAACAACGGGCTAGTTTTATATGAAGAGTGGAATAAAATTATGTTAGAAATTTTACATTGCATTTCTCTTTCCTACTCAAATGTACTTATATGGAATAATAGTACCAGGTGGACTGACGACATCGTGAAAGTTGCGGCAAACCGGTGGATGCAAGTGGCGAGTTGTCCTTCATTGTGGCGTTCTAAGGGGGAGGCCTTTGCTCAGCTGTGGACGTCTTCCGCCTGATGATTTTTATTTATTTATTTATTCAATGAAATAACACAGTATGACAGTAAAACTAAAGCACTGTGAATTTTAGAGTCTAAGCAATACATACAATAAAAACAAAATAATTAGTAAATGACGTTAATACACAGATGAAGGCCGTTCACCCATCTTCACGCAAAACCTCAAACATTCATCACTTACCGACGCCCATCTAGACGCAAGCACATCGGTACCAGGAGACGCATCCAGAAACGCATTCACCCATCGCAGAGCGCAAAATGATGATGATGATGATGGAGTAATAGTAGGAATAAGTCTTTTAAAAGTAAATAATTATAATTATACAAGCATACGACGTGTGAACGTCAGATCGTTACAAAGTCAACAGAACAAATAACGAGTGGCTGCTGACGCCAACCATTCAATATTTGTATGATATAATATTATGATTTAACTGGCACTATATCTACCTACATGCAGCCTCCAATATACTTTAAATTTTATGTCTGTTTCGAATAAATTCTTAGTACCTAATACCTATCCGGAATATGACTAACCGAACCAACAAAGTTGGAAAACCCCCGACTTTGTCACTTCAAAGCTCAATATCTCAAAAACGGCTGAACCGATTTTGATGAAACATGTCTAACAACCGTCGCTAGAAAACCTGATTTCAATTAAAAATCGCATCCAAATCGGTCCACCCGTTTAAGAGCTACGGTGCCACAGACAGACAGACACAGCGGTTAAACTTATAACACCCCTCTTTTTGCGTCGGGGGTTGAAAATTCGTCGAGGAACTAAAGTCACCGATACAACTCAAAGAATAATACAAGTTGAAGTTGCAATAGGTGGGCCACATCGCTCAAAGAACAGATATCGCATTGGATTTATTAAATACATCATCCCAGCCTATATACGTCCCACTGCAGGGCACAGGCCTCCCCTCAGAATGAGAGGGCTTGGGCCATAGTTCCCACGCGGGCCCAGTGCGGATTGGGAACTTCACACACACCATTGAATTGCTTGGCAGGTATGTGCAGGTTTCCTCGCGATGTTTTCCTTCACCGCAAAGCTCGTGGTAAATTTCAAATGTAACTCCGCACATGAATTTCGAAAAACTCAGAGGTGCGAGCCGGGGTTTGAACCCACGACCCTCTGCTTGAGAGGCGATGGGTCAAACCACTAGGCCACCACGGCTTCGCCTTATTAAATACAATAAAAATATAATAAATAGCAGTTTCCCGCGACCCGTCTCAGAAAAAATCGTTTATCGCTATCCTACGAAAACTATGCAATTTTCCGGGATAAAAACAATTCTGTCTTTTTCGAGGTGTCAAACTATCTTCATACAAAACTTCATTAAAATCGGTTCAGTAGTTTAAGCGTGACGAGGTAGACAAATAATAAATGTGGCGTTATTTATAACATTACGTTGTCGTCGTTCTAGTAACGAGAAGTCGCGCTGAAGTAAAATGTCGAAAAATAATAATATATCCTTTCTAAAATTAAAATGAAAAAGTACTTTCGTATTTATAAATAGCATTAGTACAGATTTATTTTTTATTTTTGAGGGTAGCTTAACTTTGTTGTCATATTGAGTTGGCATGAAATATTAAAAAAAAATCTTCACCACATCGAAGTAACGAATCTATAAATTTGATAAAATTAGATAGATAATGCAAAACATCACTTAATAATTGTCTGTTTGCTAAAACAAAGCTATAACGTAAAACTATGTCAACATGGAATTTAATCTTTATTTCCCAAGTATTAAGGTAGTTAGTCTAACAAGATCAATGAGAAAGATACGAGCTTTATAAAGTCAGCAGTCGATATTTTTATAAGGAAATATGCCGCGGCGGTAGTGAGCAACGCATTCGGCAAATTGGAGTGCGATTCTAAATTATTATTTTAATTTCAAGGTGTGCTAAATCCTTACTTCCTTACTATCAACTTATATAAATACGAAAGTGTCTGTCCGTCTGTCGGTTTGTCTTTCTGCTACCTCTTCAGGCATTTGGTATGTAGATAGCTGAACGTTTTGAATAACAGAAATGTCACTTTTTATCCCAATTTTCTCACGGAATCGGGATGAAATCTAGAAATTTCAACCGCTTGGCTTAGAGTCATGAAATTTCACAGATGTTTTTGATGAATCATCAATAAAGCCCATCCTAGACAAAGATGATGTATATCTCAGCTCATTTGCTTTTCTTTAGCTTACACGTATCTCCTTATTCTCCATACAGGTACAGCAAGCTGCAGAGAAAATGTATTTCAGAATGACGCTGCTTTGAAGATTAAAACGAAAAAATATCATAATTTAGCTATTTTATTTCAGTGTAATAAAAGTTGCAGCGAAATGGCCAAATCAGAAATACTCAGCCTAAATCGAATTCGATACGTGAAATATTACGATTTCTTAACTCAGTGTTTAATTAATTACAGTTAGGGGATGCTTTACCACCCATTGATAAATTTTATTTGACGGATAAATATGATGCCGTCTCCGTCTATTCGAACAAAACAAACAGAGACGGCATCACATTTATTCGTCAAATAAATTTAATCAATGGATGGTGAAAAAGGGGCTCAATATTATTCTTAATCTACTGGATACGTCGTCACCCTACGTTAATTACTGAACTGAAGTAAAAATGCCAGTCATGACAACTTATTACTTTTTTTATTCGATCGACTGGAGGGGAAACGAGCAAGTGGGTCTCCTGATGGTAAGAGATCACCACCGGCCATAAACAGCTGCAACACCAGTGGTACTGCAGATGTGTTGCCAACCTAGAGGCCTAAGACGAGATACCTCAAGTGTCAGTAATTTCACCGGCTGTCTTACTCTCCACGCCGAAACACAACAGTGCAAGCACTGCTGCTTCACGGCAGGATTAGCGAGCAAGATGATGGTAGCAATCCGGGGGGACCTTGCACAAGGTCCTACCACCCGCAAACAATTAATCAATACATTTTTAAATTTTGTTTATAAAACTCACATCAAAGAAGTTATAAACTCAGATTTAACCATAGTATGGTGACAATGAATATTAATGAAAAGTTATTTTCACATAAAAAATATTACAAAAAAATGCTTGGTTCCATGTAATTGCGACTTATTGGATATCATGTAAAATTGGTTCTTGGTCACTGATTAAAAATCATCGTGTATAGATTAAAAGTAAAACAGCCATTATTATTTTGACGACCAGATGGCCTAGTGGCTAGAGAACCTGACTACGAAGCTTGATGTCCCGGGTTCGATTCCCGTGTCCGGGCAGATTTTTGTATGAAAAATACGAATGTTTGTTCTCGGGTCTTGATTGTTTAATATGTATTTAAGTATGTGTCTATTTATATAATTATATTTATCCGTTGCTTAGTACCCATAACACAAGCTTTGCTATGCTTA
The DNA here is from genome assembly GCF_025370935.1 of Choristoneura fumiferana. Taxonomy (NCBI): domain Eukaryota; kingdom Metazoa; phylum Arthropoda; class Insecta; order Lepidoptera; family Tortricidae; genus Choristoneura; species Choristoneura fumiferana. The sequence continues at coordinate 19,549,339 of NC_133475.1, read as the reverse complement.
CTTTGGGACTAGGTCAATTGGTGTGAATTGTCCTGTGATATTTATTTATTTCTTTATTTATTATTAATATTAATTGTAAAACAGCGCACTGCCTCCCAGCGAGCGTAGTACGCGGCACAGCACGCGGCCGCAGTGTCCGTCGAGCCGCGCGCGCGCCGCCCGTGTCTGTGACAATAGTGTTTACAGCCAGCCCTTTATCATAGTGAGTATTTGTCAAAGGCTGTCAAATCATAACAAACCTGTGACAATGCTTTGTTTTTTTTCAACTGTTGGATTAGTGTGCAAGTGACATCGTGCATAAAAAGGTTTTAAGGTATTCAATATGAGGTATTATTAAGAGGAATTAAGTGCGTCAAACGTTTTAAAAAAGGTTTTTTTTTTATATATTTAAATAAAAATTACGTCAGGCGGTAATTCCAATTGAGACGAACTCGCATCGATAATATTGACTCTCTAATAGAATTTCAACGTCAATAGATATCAATAGACAGACATTAGTACACATAACAAACTAAAAATAAACACACAGGAATAGTTCGCGCATGAAAGTGGCCAATTATCTGGATGCAATCAAGACTCGACACAATACTTTCGGCTAATCGAGTGTATTTGTATATTATTAAGTAGTATTTGGATGGCGTCCAGATACAAAAATACAATACCTAAATGTCTCGCCGTCCGTCTGGGACAAGCTAACTGGTCCATCCGGGCGGAGCACTAAGATTAGGCTCTCAGGAACCATCTGTATGTCCTGTTCTAATAAATATCAATTAGGCTAGCTCCTGTTACGTGCGTGGTATATCTAGTTAAATCGTAACCCTCCGGCCCCTGGTCTATTAACGTGATAAGCGACAGCTGATACTGTCAATTCAACTATTGTAGCCGATAATATGACATTCGGTACAAGATGTGTACTAGAACTAATGACTAATGACGACCGGATGACCAAGTGGTTAGAGAACCTGACTATGAAGCTTGAGGTCCCGGATTCGATTCCCGACCGGGGCAGATATTTGTATGAATAATACGAATGTTTGTTCTCGGGTCTTGGATGTTTAATATGTATTTAAGTATGTATTTATCTATAAAAGTATGTTTATCCGTTGCCTTCATAGTATCCATAGTACAAGCTTTGCTTAATTTGGGACTAGGCAGTGTCCCATGATATTTATTATTATTATTATTAATTCGAACTTCGTAATTGATCCATACCTGATCCAAAATTCCAGTGGGTACGTTCAGATGCTCAAACAATGAATGAAAAATTAATAATAATCTTCTCAACAAATTACATTTAATTGACCCAGCCCCAACTAAGCAAAAGTTGTTCTATGGGTGCTGAACAACGGGTAGACACACAATGCATATTATTACTTAAATACATACAAATATCCAAGACTCACGTACCTACTACTAACACAAACAAACAAATAAACGTTTTATCTATCTATCTATAACATTTATATTCATCATACAAGTATAAGAACGCACTCCCACTCCGCTCCGCACTGGGACGCGTGGGAACTATAGCCCCAAGCCCTCTTGTTCTGAAAGGAGGCCTGTGCCAGCAGTGGGACGTAACTAGGCGGGAATGATGAAGTATTAGCAAAAAAATGTTTGGTTCTGGCACTTCGCGGCGGCTGCCGCGGCACGCTCGCCTCGCTCGCTCGGCTCGCGCACAGAGGGTCGCAGTTCTACCCCAACCTCCTTGCTTCGCTCGTCGTTGTACCTAACCAGACCTGCCTTAGTAGAATAGGTAGAAGCATCCAATTAACGAACTGATATATTTATTAGTATATAGGTGACAGATCTATTATTTTGGTGATCAAACTATAATTTAGGATACAGGCTTACATTAATCTTATGACTCATGTCATGAGACAGATTTGATTAATTTTGTGACAAATATATTTCTTAGGGATAGATATAATAATTAGGTTATCGCAGTTAAGTAAAAAATCCAAATTTAAGTGAGAGAAAATATAGTTCCCGTTATAAAATAAGGAAGCTACGAGCGAATTAAGATTGCATTGCACTGTTCCTAAAAAAAAAAAAAAATTGGTATGGACTTTTTCTATCATCATGTCATATGACATCACATGACGTGTCGGATCTCTTCGCATCATTGGTCCGTCATTAAATTACTTAACTGATTTGACCTGTAGGCTTATTGTCTACCGCTCACACTATTACAGTCGCTATCGCCGTTTCAAAAACTGTATGAATCTAAAATGTTAGGTACATACATACAATCTGGCCTCATTCCCAACGAAGGGGTAGGCAGATACTATTTGTTTCTACCTGCTAAGGTCCTGACATACATTTTTCGCTTCATCAACACTCATTTGTCTTAGAAATGACAACTTAGTAGAAAGACATGATGGATCCTCTTTTTTACAAGCTTTTATTTAGTTTCACCTGTCCCGTTGTCTGTCTGCCTGTCTGTAACCAAATCTTGGAAGTTAAATTCGACCAACTTCCAGTAATGAGGGCTATTGCGTATGAATTTGCCACTAGAGGCGCTAGTGTAGCGTGAGGTCTCCGAAATGTCAAAGCTCATAGTTTTTGGGTGAGCTACGCGGGTTTATTTATAATTAGAATATTTTTGTGAATATTTTGCAATATCTGAAATTAATTATGGCAAATATGCGTTCCGGGGCAATGAGTGTCTGTGTTTTGAGACAGTTTTGTCTTTCGGAAACCTATGTCCTTCCTTTTTTTCGAACAAAACGGGGACTATGCAACACTGTGGCATGCTCGATATTTTTATGGTACGGTTTTAAGGTATATTAAATATGATTTTAATCTAAACTTTGTTTTCACGCCCGTAATAACAGACTTTGAAAGCCATACTTAAAAACCTCACGCAACAGTGCGCCATCTAGTGAGCCAAAAAACGATAGCCCTCATTGGATTGACTTGCAAATTGCAATACTTATGAAACTTGCGTGAATACAATAATCTCGTAGTGACACTCGTCTTCACAGGACGGAACTCTTCAAAGGTTAATGGCATCGACTTGAAATTTGGTATGCAAATGTAGTTTGGGTGACAGTACAAGTACAGTCAACAAAAATTACAGTCAACAAAAAAGGTTGTATTAAAAATGTTTTTTTTTTCATCGGTTCTTTCAACCCAATATACTCAGCGGCCCAAAATTTGGCACACTCTACATACAAAATTACCTATTATTGCATACATTTGAGGGCCAGCAGGGCTACTACGAAACTTGAAACTCGAAGTTCGTGTCTGCGGTCCCTCTGACACTTATACTGTTTAATACGAGAGCGAGAGGGCCGGCGTGACACGAACTTCAAGTTTCGAGTTTCGTAGTAGCCCTGCAGCTTTTTGCCGTTCAGTATATTTCGACATTAAATTAAACCGGGCAAGTTGGAGTTAAACTCGCGTAAAGAGGGTTCCGTACTTTCTTAGACATTACAAAAATGTCGTATGCTACTTGAAATACTATAAACTATTTCTAGATTCTCCTGTCATCTACTACAGAACCGTAACAGATATTTATGCACGCTTTGGTGTGTCAGATATTGGTGCTGGTAACTGTACAATATAATACAGTATCATCATCATCATCCCAGCCTATATACGTCCCACTGCTGGGCAGAGGCCTCCTCTCAGAACAAGAGGGCTTGGGCCATAGTTCCCACGCGGGCCCAGTGCGGATTGGAAACTTCGCACGCACCATTGAATAGCTTCGCAGGTTAGTGCAAGTTTCCTCACGATGTTTTTTTTCCTTTACCGCAAAGCTCGTGGTAAATTTCAAATGTAATTCCGCACATGAATCTCGAAAAACTCAGAGGTGCGAGCCGGGGTTCGAACCCACGACCCTCTGCTTGAGAGGTGGTAGGTCAAACCACTAGGCCACCACGGCTTCATAATACAGTATAACGAGTGTTAAATTGACTCGAGACTCGTTTTCCTGAAGAAGCAAAAAGAAAACCGATGTTTTGTTTCGAGTCCCGCAGGGCTTACGTCTCGTTATCCAACAGTTCACTGGTCACCGGTGCCAAGGAGCTGTAACCAACCTACTTCAGCGCGCTAATCCATTCAGGAATCTCGGTCACATTCTTTCTCGGTAGATCGGGTCGATGTAAGTATATTTTGTAAACACGCCTATAGGTTGTGGCCACGAGAGTTGAAGTGAATGATTGCACACATAGCTACAGAGGTTGAGCTTCTTCTCAACAGAGGTTTTTCCGAACCGGTGGTAGATTTTTTTTTGACATTCATAAGTGCTTGTTATAGCCTAAATTGAGTAAAGATATTTTGACTTTGACTTTGGCATGAAGCACTAATTGCATATAACCTAACCAACAAAAAGTTGGAAAACTCCCGACTTTGTCACTTCAAAGTTCAATATCTCAAAAACGGTTGAACCGATTTTGATGAAACATGTCTAAGAATCATCGTTAGAAAACCTGCTTTCAAATAAAAAACCCATTCAAATCAGTCTACCCGTTTAAGAGCTACGGTGCCACAGGCGGACACACAGACAGACAGACACACATAGCGGCCAAACTTATAACACCCCTTTTTGCGTCGGGGGTTAAAAAGGAGAACGAATGAAATGAATGCGTGAATGTCAAAATCCTGCTGTCATGACATGTTCTTGTGTGCTTGACCTCAACTCTGGTGGCACTACCTATATTTCCATACGAATTGAAAGCCCTGGTGGCCTAGTAGTTTGACCTATGGTCTCTCAAGCAGAGGATCGTGAGTTGAAACCCGGACTCGCATCTTTAAGGTTTTCGAAGTTCAAGTGCGAATTAACATTCGAAATTTACCACGAGCGGCAAACGTCGTAAGGCACTTGTCCCACCGCCGACGATGAGCGAGAAGCGAGTAGAGCGAGTAACTAGGAACGAGTGCGTGAGCAGCGAGAAGCGAGTGTAGTTTTGTCGCTGGCTGTAAGCGAGTGTTCGAGTGCGACGGGCGATTACTCGCTCCACTCGACTCGCTCGTGCGGGGCGGCCGCCATGCTGACATCGCTGAGCGAGTATCTATAGCTCAGCGAGTTTTATAGCTCTTTTCGCTGCGACAAAAGATGTAAGAGCGAGTTCTCGCCGACAGTGTGAACAGCCAGCGATCAACTATTAATATATGTGTCTCTTTTACTCACACAGGATCTTATATCTTTTGTTACTTTCTTGAGCGAGAAAATAGTCGATAGCCAATCGTTTCCTCGCTGGCGGTGAGACAACTGCCTAAGGTAGGTAACTTATACAAACTTGCGAAGCAATTCAATGGTGTGTGTGAAGTTCCTAATTAGTACTGGGCCCGCGTGGGAATTACGGCACAAGCCCTCTCATTCTGACAGGAGGCCTGTGCACAGCAGTGTGACGTATTTAGACTGGGATGATTATGATAGTTACAAATTGCAGTAATCGACAAGCCAATAGGGTACTTCCGGTTGTCCTAGAAACTTGATGTGAAGTTAGCGCCTATACAAATACAACCAATATATAAAGTCAGAAAGCCCTCTTCTTCATGACTGCATGTCTATGTCTATGTCAATACTATCTAAAATTACCCCACACAGATTAAGTACATTTTGCTTGTGAGAAGGGCTCTGCTAACACTCATAGATACCTACAAATTTGTACGAAATCTTCGCACTTGGCTTTGAAGGAATGCGGTTCCTGACTTAGCAAAATTAAGTAGGTGATATTAATATCTTTTTCATGTCATTGAACCCGATATATATGCTAGCTTATAATTAAATAGCTAAATAACAACATGTAGGTATAAAAAAATAATGACAATGTAATTTTATTTTGTCTGGGTTGCTATCCGTACGATAAAAATAGTAGATTGTAGGTACAACAAGAGCATAAATGAGCCATTTTACCCAAGACGTTCATATAGCCACCCGAGCCGGTACGGCGAGGGTGGATAGACACGTCGAGGGGAAAATGGATAAAATGCTCGAGTTTTACACTCTGCTTTTCACTTCGATGGCGAGGAAATTAAATAGCAACAGTGAAAACCATTGTTCACTCACTACGTAAATTTTATTTTTCATGCATTACTATATAATTAATTTTTTTTAGTTTTAGTGATTTCTTTTGATTGATTTTTAGTTTTATATAAATAAAAAATGTATTAAAAAAATATAAAGAAACTTCTTTGTTTCTGGCTGTTGACACCTAATTACCTTGGTCTTAGACGAAGATTTTATTTTATGCACTAGTGCATAAAAAGTCATTTTATGTCGCCTAGATCCAGCATAAACACCAACTTTACGAGCATGAGAAGTGAAAAACAAATTGGTGACGTGGCTTCGTAATTTATTTATTAAAATGACTGGTCGGCGATTGACCTGTCTTTCACGTGATGATAAGAGTAAATAAAGCCGAAGATACTCCACGAAACGGAAGACGAAGCTTTGGCAGGCCTCCCACCAGGTGGACTGATAACATCGTGAGAGTTGCGGGCAAGTGGATGCAAGTGGCGAGTTGTCGTTAATTGTGGCGTTCTAAGGGAGAGACCCTTTGTACAACAGTGGACGTCTACCAGGTGCATTGATGATGACTCAGTACCCAGCCTATTTACCCACTGCTCACTGCTGGGCACAATGATGAACTGCTTGAGGCATGTAAAGTACAATTCAATAGAATCTGTCAATTTCTACACATTTAAGACACCCTATCGTGGGCACACTTGATTATATATGTCCCTGTTGTTGCAATTATCATCTAAAAGGGATCAAAAAAGAATAATAGTCACATCACAAAGCCTTAGGCAGCCCGGTGTTTATATTAGTAGGCTGGAAGTGTCTACAGGATTGTCAGATTCTATGAATTGAGTTTAGGTAATGATGTACCGCGACCCCAACAGAACCGAACTGCTTTCAGAAAAGTCGGTTAGGTTAACTGCCACCTCAACTGAACTAAACTGCTTTATTATTAGGAGGGTCAAACTGAAAGTTCTTAGAAAATCAAAAACCGGCCAAGTGCGAGTCGTACTCGCGCACGAAGAGTTCCGTATCATTATCTTTTTTTTTCTTTTTTTTTTTTAATTGTATGGCAAACGAGCAAGTCGGTCTCCTGATGGTAAGAGATCACCACCGCCCATAGACACCTGCAAAACCAGGGGGATTGCAGATGCGTTGCCAACCTAGAGGCCTAAGATGGGATACCTCAAGTGCCAGTAATTTCACCGGCTGTCTTACTCTCCATGCCGAAACACAACAGTGCAAGCACTGCTGCTTCACGGCAGGATTAACGAGCAAGATGGTGGTAGCAATCCGGGCGGACCTTGCACAAGGTCCTACCACCTACAAAATTATCTATCCAACATTAGACATAAAAACACGTTTGTTGTATGGGACCCCCCTTAAATATTTTTTTATTTTAATTTAATTATTTATTTTTATAGTGGATATACGAGTAAATAATCTATGACTATTTCAAGCGTCTTCTTTTTGCCATTTTGTCAGTTGCCATTATTAATATCGAGCAACAAACGGCAAAAAAATCACGCTTAATGTATGGGAGGCCTTTAAAAAAATGTTTTCAGTTTTTATTATTTGTTGTTAAGTATAGCGGCAAGAGAAAAACATCATCATCATCATCCCAGCCTATATACGTCCCACTGCTGGGCACAGGCCTCCTCTCAGAACAAGAGGGCGAGAAAAACATAATCTGTGAAAATTTCAACTGTCTAGCTATCACGGTTCATGAGACACAGCCTGGTGACAGACGGACGGACAGCGGAGTCTTAGTAATAGGGTCCGTTTTTACCCTTTGGGTACGGAGCCCTAAAAACTGAACAAACTACCAAGTTATTAGTTTCATTATATCTTTCCAAAATAGTCTCCATTGACATCAACGGATCACTGCATCCGATGGAACCACTGAGAAAAGCACTTTGCCCACTTGTCCTTAGGGGTCTCTTCGACGGGCTTTCGAAACCCATCCACTGCTTCCTCGGCGTCCATAAACATACATACATATTATGAGTATTATATACTTTTTCAATGTTTTATATAGTGTTATTACTATAAATAGTTCATTATGATGTATGAAAATATACATTTTAAAATCAGGCGCTGCGTCAAATCAGGACGTGGCCTTAGGATGAGCGATGGGCAAGCGATGAGCTATCGCTGTAATACTTGTTCTCTAAAAAAATCAGCATTACATAGTGCCGGATACTTTGTAATATAAACATATTAATCGCTAGCTAATATAACACAGCGTCATAAATAACACAGTATGCGAACATTTATGATATCCCAGCTGCGTTGTTCAAAGCTCGTAGAATGTGTGCAGTGTTACAATGGGACGTTTAGAATTAGGCTAATTATATTAATTACAAGGTTTTGCCCGCTGCTTCGTACGCGTAAAGCGAAATTTCGGGATTTCGCAAAAGTTCCCGTGGGGATTCCAAATATGCATTGTGAATCCCGAATCTCAAGTCTATAATCCTTGCTGTTTATGGGTTCTTATCCCGATCCTGTGTTATTCCACGCTTAACTCAATTTATAAATAATCAGCAGTACAAGAAAGTTTGACGGATAATTGAGTGAATTCTTTCCTTGCCAACAATTTCATTTGTTCCTCCCTATAATGTTGGCTAGAGACGAGTCATCAATCGCGGTTATTGTAAATTTGACCTTCGACGCTGAAGAATTCGGTCTATTTTAATTATTGGATGGATGGGCGAGCTCTGGGGCCAAGAGCGCATTCCAACAAAATATAAATGACTAATTTAATGAAATAGAATATTCATAATATCACTCTTTCGTATGTGAAATATAAGTCAAGGCTGCATTTCCACCAGAGATGTGCGAAGATGCGAGGAATTTGTTTTTCATTGACCAATAGAAATGCTTCATTTAGTGATCCGTCCAATGTGAAGCTGGCCTGATGTAATATATAGTCATCAACTTAGCTCAGCTTGACGAACTGATTACCCTCGGGAAGGCGGTCCCCATTCATTTGCCTATCCTCGCACAGCACAGATCTAGTGGAGGCTGAGCGGAGCGAGGTGTGCAAATGAAGTGTTTCTATAGGTTCAAGAAAAAAATCCTCGCAACTCATCGTCGTAGTCATTCACGATGACGCGTGCCGTGGTTCTTATTACAATGTCATTAATGTCTAATTTTGACAAAATCACGCGTCTTCGTGGATGGCACTGATATATCTACTGACGACCACCATCACTGTCAATAGAGTAGGTAGCGAAGAGATAACGTTTAAAGTCTTCAGTTTTTTGGACGCTTCATCCATCACACAACATAAAGTAAACGTCAGTGAAATGCCTTTCGTGTTATCAAATTATGTTGTAATTTAAATTACAGATCAAGAAAGTTTCCAAAAATTTGAATAAGTTCTCGGAAGTTTCTGGAAATTTTCAACAAGACTTTTTAAGAAAATAAATTTAAGAAACTTAAAGTTCAATCCCCATACAAAATTGTGGGAACTTATATTTTCTATCACTTAAATTTAGATTTGTCACTAAACTGCGATACCCTAATTATTATATTATCCGTAAGAAATATATTGGTCATCAAATTAATCAAGTCTGTTGAGTCATCAGATTAATGTAAACTTGTATCCTAAATTATAGTTTGACCATCAAAATTCGATCACCAAAATAATAGATCTGTCACCTAATAAATAGATCAGTTCCTTAATTCGATGCTTCTACCTAATCTACTAAGGCAAGTCTGATTAGGTACGACGACGAGCGAAGCGAGGAGGAATGTTAGGCAGAACTGCGACACTCAGTGCGCACTTACTTAAGTCTTGGATGTTTGTATTTATTTAAGTCATCATTTAAGTATATACAACATCATTATCGTCAAATTTAAGTTCAATTATTTGATGATCAATATTATTTTCCAGTGATTTTAATTAATTTTTAGGAAGCTATTACTATATTGTTTGGTGATTCAGTTTTAGTGACACATCTATTATGTATATATCATTATCGTCAAATTTAAGTTCAATTATTTGATGATCAATATTATTTTCCAGTGATTATAATTAATTTTTCGGAAGCCATTTCTATATTGTTTGGTGATTCAGTTTTAGTGACACATCTATTATTTTGGAACCCAATATAATTATTTGATGATCAATATTATTTCCGACTAATTTTAAAATAAAATTTAGGTAACCGTTTTAATATTATTTGTTGATTCAATTTAGGTGACAGATCTGCTATTTTAGGAACAAATATTATTTATTTGGTCGCCAAAAACGCATTTATTAGGTGATCAATAAAATCATACCCTTTGAAAAACTCCGCAATTTTATAAAGTTCCCTTTGGCACATCAGTAATCTATGTACTATATACATAGAATAGAATCGTTAAAAATCGTAGAAAATCAGCTTTATTATGTCTTACTTGATAAAGGTAGGTCTATAGGAACGGCCGTAAAAAAAAGGAAAAAAACTAGACAAAATCTCTGATTTGTGACATCTGTTAAAGGACAAATTTTCCTATACAGTTGTTCTGACAAAAATATTCCAGTAAATTTCAATGTCTCTGTCAAGGTCACCCAATGGCCTCGGTTGCCAGAAAATTATTAATGACATCCACTTCAGACAGATTTAGGACACGAGTGAACGCCCTCGCTATTTTTATTGGCCTAAAAGCTGAATTATGAAAAATAAATCAACAGCAGTTAGGTTACGCTGATTGATGCCAAAGATTGCTCGTTTGGCAACACAAGGCAAAGATGGCTGCCCAGCTACGTGAAAATTTAACGCAATTAATTTCTCTGTAGTTTTGGTTTAGTGGCTTGACTTTTGGCCTCTCAAGCGTAGGGTCGTGGATTCGAGCCTGGGTTCAAGCTGGGTTCGCATCTCTGAACTTTTCGCAATTTATATAACCTAACCAACAAAATGTTGGAAAACCACCGACTTTGTCACTTCAAAGTTCAATGTCTCAAAAACGGCCTAAGCGATTTTGATGAAACATGTCTAAGATCATTGCTATAAAACCTGCTATAAAACCTGATTTAAAATAAAAAACCGCATTCAAATCGGTCCACCTGTTTAAGAGCTACGGTGCCACAGACAGACACACATAGCGGTCAAACTTATTACACTCCTCTTTTTGAGTCTGGGGTTAAAAAGTGAAACCCTTCCAACACTTTCCCCGTAGTAAGCTGCTTGTAGACCTCCGTTGTTTTCGCCGAGAAACGGATCGTGTTTTTTGCCGGACTTGCGGTGTTGTAAGATTTAATGTGTGTACGAGTACATGCACCGGACACTTGTCCAGCGACTTAGCCATAAGAACACCGCAAGTCCTGCAAAAAAAACGGTCCGATGGGTGAAACAACGGACGACGTCTACAAGCTGGCGATGGTGATTTTCCACCGCGAGCCGCCGCGGGCGCTGCCATGCAAATTTCAATTCTCGTCTCGCCACGTCTCGTCTCGCCTCGCCGGTGGAAAAGCACCTTAAGCTCGGGTAGTGGGGGACGTGAATCCGGGGCATTTATGCGCGTAGGAGTCCGGCATGGTCTGGCCCTTTCCAGTCGTCCATAATGGCTTTTTCCCGACTGTAGGTTACTCTCCTATCTGCTAGTGGAACCATCTTTTGCAGGCAGGTATTAGGACCTTGTGCAAGGTCCGCCCGGATTGCTACCACCATCTTGCTCGCTAATCCTGCCGTGAAGCAGCAGTGCTTGCACTGTTGTGTTTCGGCGTGGAGAGTAAGACAGCCGGTGAAATTACTGGCACTTGAGGTATCCCATCTTAGGTCTCTAGGTTGGCAACGCATCTGCAAATTCCCCTGGTGTTGCAGGTGTTTATGGGCAGTGGTGATCTCTGACCATCAGGAGACCCACTCGTTTGCCATACAGTCGAATAAAAAAAAGCTTCCTGGGACAACATTCTTGAAGCGATACATAACTCAGGGATCTTTAAAAATCATGCGCATTAGCCTCTCAAAGGGCTGGCAACTCATCTGTGATAAGATAATGCTCGTGTTGCGGGATCAATTGACCCGCATGTACGTTTTCTTATACCTCAGAGTAACAACCAACCAATGAAGCATCCGTATTTTGTAGTGCAAAGATAAAATATTCATAGATTGAATTGCCTGAGAATTGCGAAACTGAAGTGGTAATGGGCGGGCCACATCGCTCGCAGGACTGATGGCCGATGGGGTGAGAAGGTTCTCGAATGGCGTCCGCGGACCGGGAGACGAACTGTCGGTTGGTCTCCAACAATATGGAGCGATGACCTGGTTAAGATAGCGGGATCGCGGTGGATGCGGAAAGCACAAGACCGGTCTGAGTGGAGAGCCTTGGGGGAGGCCTATGTCCAGCAGTGGACGTCATTTGGCTGACATGATGATGATGAGATGAGAGATAACGACTTTTAGGGATAAGTTCGCCTTTGTACTCTTTTGTTTTGTTGTTTTCTTTTTGTATTATTTTTGTTTTTTATGTACAATAAAGTATTTACATACATACATACGTACTTTGTTTTTTTTTTCAGGTAGCCTACCAGCCAGCAGCCATGGGTTCGATGTTCCGAAGCGAGGAGATGGTGCTGTGCCAGCTGTTTGTGCAACCAGAGGCGGCTTACGTCTCCATGTACGAACTCGGAGAGGCTGGCCTGGCGCAGTTCCGAGATGTAAGTACAGAGTAGCTTGACGATATAGGAGATTGGAAACAAGTTACCTTGCCGCTTGCAAGACAGTTCGTCGATGAAGTAACTTTGTAAAAATTAAAGTCTCTTCCTCAATTTTTTTTTTTTTTTTTTTTTGACTGGATGGCAAACGAGCAAATGGGTCTCCTGATGGTAAGAGATCACCACCGCCCATAAGCTATAACAAGCATAATATAAACTTTGTCTGTCCTTTATCTAGCCATACAGCGGAACTATGAAAATTTTTGCGCAGAAAATATTATACTGTCGTTCTCAGAAAGAAACACATACTATCTCCATACCAAATTTAATCTATAAAGCTAGAATCACACTGACGCCGAAGGTGAAAGAGGGGATACAGAATACCGCGCCACGCTTATTCCCCGCGCGGTATTCTGTGTGCCCTCTTTCATGTTAGCTCGAATATTACAACCGGTACCGCCTGCGCGCCGCGCCGCGCCGCCCCGCCACCGCTCTCTGTGTGTTTAAAGCTTAAATGGTGGTTAAATTCTACGTCAAGTCATCCCCTCATCACAGCCTATATACGTCCCACTGCTGGGCACAGGCCTCCTCTCAGAACAAGAGGGCTTGGGCTATAGTTCCCACGCGGGCCCAGTGCGGATTGGGAACTTCACACGCACCATTGAATTGCTTCTCAGGTTTGTGCAGGTTTCCTCACGTTTTCCTTCACCGCAAAGCTCGTGGTAGATTTCAAATGTAATTCCGCACATGAATTTCGAAAAACTCAGAGGTGCGAGCCGGGGTTTGAACCCACGACCTTCTGTCTGAGAGGCGATAGGTCAAACCACTAGGCCACCACGGCTTCCAAGCCAAAGCCAAAGTAACCCAAGTACCTACGCCAAGTAAATAAAGGAAACTAAATATTTTACTGCTTTACGTGGGTTCACTTTAACGGACGTTATGTTAAAATCTGTAATCAACTGAACAAACATTATAATTAATAAGTTCCACTTCTCAATTAACAGAGTCGTTAATAGCTGACGCATTACTTTGTTTTAGTTATCTTGTATTGACAGATAAAGTTATGAAACTGCTTTGTTATCTTGTGGACAATACATCCATATTTGTCGTTAAGTGGTAATTCATTTATTTTGAAATAATGTTTGACATAATTAGGTATGTATTAATTTATTATGTATTCAATGTAATAAAGATTGTATTTATTATCCACTTTGTCATTACCCAGAGTGTGTTAATGTTCTTACCATTCTTTATTTCTGACAGTGATTCATAAGCTTTATCCAAAATTAGGAATAGTTTTTATAGCCTTTATAATTAACATATACAAAATAATAGCGTTAAAATACATAAAGTTTAAAAAGAGTTTGAACGAAACACTAAATGGTTATTTGATTTAATACAATTTTCGTTGAAGCTATTGCCTAATTAGATGAACTTTTTTGATCCAGTTGTCTACAAATTAGTCTCAGTTAGGTTTATTTTATAGCAATCCTGTTAGTTGTCAATTTCTGAATAAAGCACATTATACATACTTTATGTGAATAGACACGTGTGCGAACCCTTTGATACGCTATCATAAATCATTTATTTACAGAATCCGTTCTCATATTCTTGTATACCATCTTCATTTCTGAATGAGAGCTATTCATAATGGAGTTCTAGAGCACAAAAGCTTATCGAGGTTATAATTATGGAACACTACCCAGCTGTTCTATATCTATCTTTAGTTTTTTTTCACTTCTCATGCTCTTAAAATGTTACTTTAGTCTCTGCATATCGGTACTAAAGCTCTTTTTTGTTCTCTAGGGATTAAAGTATTTTTTTTTAATTTACGTCGAAACCGCTAAAGTTTAGGGCCTAAACAGCCAACACGGTTTGTGGTCCCTTACTTCTAATAGCGAATCTACTGTGTTAAAAATATAGATGCTAAATACTTGTGATATAAATCATAAAATAACATTGTAAAAATCTGTCTAAAATAATATATACCTCGTTGTGTTTCTTGCCGGATTCTCCTAAACAGAGACGGGAGGTTTACCCGAACCGGTAATACAGGTAGTAGATTTCTTGACATTCATTGAATAAAGATATTTTGACTTTAACTTTGAAAAGTCTTTGTTAGTTTGCCTGTTTCTAGTTTTATCACGTGTAATCGACTCATCATCATGTCAGCCTCAGCCGCAGGATGGCGATAAACGACACGATAACCGATTGCACGGTTTTAATACAATATCACGCATATAAACCACAGCCCCTAAAAGGACATATGGGCAGTCCTGGATTTGTCACTAGGCTGTACAGGCCGCAGACAAGGGGCAGCAGCGTCCTAGGGGCGGCAGATTTCAGAGGACGAGAAAATTATTATTTTAGAAAGGTAGTCAACCAAGAAATTTCTTTACCACCCTAAGGTGTAATGTCATTTGTAGCGCTTAAAACATCAAAGCCTATTATCACTAAAAATAAAAAAAATAATAAAAAAATATTTATTGTACAATCAACTTGAGGCAAAATACAACGATCAATGAGTATGGAAAGTTTGTACAGAGAAGTCGCGGGAATGGTCAAATATTCTGACCCCCAAACTAAGTAAAGACCTGTGTCTTGGGGGCCTGAGTTCGAGTAATTCCGGCTTCGGCGATATTTGTACACATACACAGTGATAAGGATCAATCAGAAGCACTCACAAGTCAATATGACCCTTAAATCAGCCTTATTGTTGTATTTCTGAAGTAGGAACTGCCATTAAAGTTGGTAAAGCACTTTCTTGGTTGACTATACATGGGGCAGCAGATATAAAGTGGCCTACACTCAAAACAGAAATCCAGCACTGCTCAAACATATTGCTCAAGCGTGATCGATTAAGGGGTATGCTCCTGGTTAGCCCATGAGCAATGTCCCGTTAGATGGCGCTGTTATCAATATTTCCTTTTTTCAGGTTTTTTTCGTAAATTATGAAGAATTATTTCACCAAAAACTAATGGCTGGAGTATCTAAGCGTAACCGATTTTTTGACCCCACACTCGAAATGAAATATTGCCACTTAGTCTTACAGCTGTTTAGGCGTAATCCTTCAAAGTCGTTTTGCGTCCTAGGCATTGTGATCAAAAAGGGTTGCTTGTGACTATTGTATATAATCGTATAGGTACAGTCAAGTGTAAAAATATAAACTTATTCAAAGTTTCAAAAATAACTACCACAGACTCTTATTCCGACGCAGTAAGGCCGTAGTAACAAATTTTTGGGTGGTTCGAATAGATGCTTATTTTTGCACTTGACTGTACACGATTGTATACAATAGTCGCTAAGCAACCTAAGACATTCATTAATTCTGCTCGTAACGTTTGTATGCAATAGTTGCTAAGCAACTTACACTAAGTTATTTAAATAATGTTGTCGTTTCTGAGTACGTGCTAATTCTTTGTCATTAGGTACTACAAATTCTTCGAAAACGAAGTCGCGCGCAAAACTAGTATTTATCTATAGCCCAAATACTTTAATTCCTTCTATATGTTGCCCGTCTCCCATGCAAAAATAGTAGCACTTCAAAGTATCGAGCGTTCGAAAAGAAATTTTGACGTATACGTTTTTGTGTTGCTTTTTGGACGCATTAGATTAAAGCGGGCCTATCGGCTTGTATAAACTACGTCGATGACCTTTAGCCCTGTACCACTACTATGAGTTTACAGTGACCATACTCGATAGCGACGGCGTAAATTATTTGTATGGAGAATTGTACAGCGCCTCTATAAATAATTTACGCCGTCGCTATCGAGTACGGTCACTGTAAACTCATGGTAGTGGTACTGATGCCGGAGTTCAATTGTTTATCTGGATAAGTAAAAGTCAAATGCACGCATTATGCCTTATTGTCTGTCATAAAATTAAAGTATTTTTATTAAAAATACGTTCGGCAAAAGAAGTTATTATTATTATTGAAAAGTGAGTTTTTTTTGTCTCTCTTAGTGTGTCATGTCAATGTCACTTCTCAAGTTTGTAAATATTATAATTGGACTTTTGAACTTTGTGTTAAATGAAGTTGGAAAAAAAATTTGGAAAATAGATTTTTACAAAAAGTTTATTACTTGGTATCTATATTCTATTAATGAAGAAAGCCGTTTGTCGAATTTAACAGAAATCAAAAAATAAACAGTGTATTATAATATAAATAGGGTATTTTAAGTATTTTGTTAGTACTTTACTTTTATGCGGTGTACTTCACGTTATGGCGTATTGTAAAGTATTGAATATCAAAACCGCAACCGCAATTCCACCTTAATACCTTTATTAGTAGTAGTACCTTTGTACAGAACTCCAATTTAACCACCGCAAAAGAACACGCTGTTATGAGCATTATGTAATAACCTTTTCATAATCAGAACCATAAATACGACTATGTTATACACAGGTAGGTAGAATGACAGTATTTGGTACTAATTTCCCATGATAAAAACTATCTTTATGCTCTTCCCAGGGTGTCAAAGTTCTTAGTAGCAAATTTCATCTAAATCGTTGGAGCGATTTAAGCGTAGAGGTAACAGAAACAAACATTATAGACAAAGTTATTTTCGCATTTATAATATTAGTAATTAATAACCACACCTAATACTTATTTGCTTTTTGTTCAGTTGTTTTAGTTTTTTGTCGTAAAACACAAAAATAATACAGAAACAGAAAGAAAACAGGCAGACATATGGGGAAAATAATGTTCAGAAAATACCGGAGGGAAAAAATCCTAAGGTGGTATGTTGTGTACGAGAAGAAAGAAAAAAATATGCTTTGTGAAGCGTTTTCAAAAACCAAATTCTAAAAATGTGATAAAAGGAATTAAGTAAACAAAATTTAAGTAATGACCCTCATTTGACCCCTTCATTGTCTCGTCACAAAGGCAGTTTGAAATGTTGCTGTCCTGCTTATAATAGCAAAGAGTGACAAAGATAGAACTTTAATCACATGATGCGCACCCGGCTTTAAACAGTTGTCATTTATCGTAAAGTCCGAAATGTATAAGAGTATTTCCAATGTATTTTTAAAAATTAAATTATTAAATTACTACGTTACAAGTAAATACAAAAGAATTTAAACATCAGATTTTCATAAAAAATACTATTTACTATTACACCATTAAACCAAACAGGAATAATCGAAGCTAAAAGAAGAGAAATAAATAAAACTATTTGTCATGGTTAATTTTGGGACCCTAAGCCGTGCTTGAATTATTGTCAAATTGTAATGCCACAGATTATGTTATGTACGACCTGAATTTTTCTAGGCAATGGAACGTGGCTGTCTCACTGTGACGTCATCTAGCGTATTTCGTAAAAAAAATGTAAAAAATTAAATGCTCACCCAAAAATAAAATAAAAACTTTAGGTTATTTTTTTGGTGAATCCCAATTATTTAAGTATGAATACAAATCCAAATAGTCAATTTAAACGAAACATCATTAATAACGTAAGATAGAATTTTATTTAACTTATAATTATGACGTGTAACGCAATTTGTTACTGAAATACTTAATTATGATGATGGTGATGATGAATAATATTATCATCAGGCTATATTTTAGCCCACAAGACGCAAGCGAAGTTGCGGGCAACAATTAGTCATTTATAATTAATAAAAATGTTGGTCGTTGTTTACTCGTATGATTCGTACATTCCATGGTATGTGGGCGTTATCGAAATGACAGCTGTCAATCCAACTGTACTTCGAGGACAAATAAGTATAGTGTTGTACAATTTCGTGCGAGTGTGTGAATATAACAACTGTAGTAGCAAGATTACATTGGTGGTGACAAGTGTACTTAAATTGTACAGTAACTAATATGTACAAAATAAAAACATATTTAAAAATTAAAAAAACGCAACTGCGTGAATAAAACTATATGCCTTTAAAAAATAAGAAGATGAAAACAAGTGTAGTAAGTGGTCTAGAACTCTGTTAAGTAACTAACTTAAAGTTCAAGATTTGAAATTTGAATGGGTCTCAGAGTTCTAGACCACTACCGAGTACTGCCTTTTCGCAACGTAACGTTTGGCAACCTGTTTCATTTCGCAACTTTTCATTTCGCAAACTCTAAAACTGTAAATATTTCGGGATTTATTTCAGGGCCACCGTGTAGAACCCTTTAGGCTAGGTTAGGTTAGTTTTATAAAAATCCTGAAATATTTACAGTTTCAGAAGAATTAAACAGTTGGGAAATGAAAAGTTGCAAAATGAAACAGGTTGCCAAACGTTATTCGCCGAAACATTAGTAAACCGACCACTACACTTTTTTTCTTCTTTTTAGAATTTTTAAGGCATTCAGGATTTTAGATTTTTTAATTTATTGTTTTATTTCATACTTTTTTCATATTTCTGTGAAAATGGCCGATTAAAACTATAATTTAGAACATGAAACTAACGGTGAGACTCACTCATTTTAAATGATAAGTGATAACCAAACGGACACGGACGGACGGACTCACGTCTGAAATCGAGTTTAGCTCGACATGTTTCGGCATTATATATTAATTAGAATGGGCTAATTATTAGCTTTTATTTGGTTTCCATATTGTTACAATACATTTTTTTATTCCCCCGCCATATTTTTTTACGCGGACACCATATTGAAATATATGTATACCTATAGGGTACGTACGGGTAGGTGACGGAGTGATATTATTACTCTGCCAGTTATGACGAATCTAATGATACGTCATAAGTATGTTAAAATCCGTTCAGCCGTTTAGGCTACGCGAGGACTAAAGAAATGGACATACATACCCACATACATACATACACACGCTCGAAAAACATAACCCTTCTCCGGGAAGTCGGGTCAATAGAGAAATAACTGGTTAAGTGTGAGTCAGTCAAATAAGTTCGTCTAATTCATAATATCACCGACAATTGTGTCATGTATTTTCAAGTGCTATACATTTAATTCGTTACGTTATCCACTTTAAAACACTTTTAAGCTAGTTAGGTATTTTTACAGGAATATAAAAAAAAAACTAAAAAGGAAATTAAAAAAAAACAAGTCTAGCAGTCCAAAACTTTGTTAAGTAACTTAATTTTCAACAGTCGGGTCCCATTTCAGGGAAATTTTGAATTGATCACTTTTAATAAAAGTGGACATGTCAAACAAGTCTAAACTACGATTGGTTTTTTGGAGTATTTTTGTATTTTTTATATCAACTCCAAATGTGTTAATGGGTTTTATCGGGTCCAAACTACTCGACTGGTTTTTCCTTTTTTAGTTTTTATTTAAAATATATGTAAGCCAGTCGGTTTTTAACCTATAATAACAACTTCCTAGAGAGCAATACCTTCACCTTCGTCCAGCAGGATCCGAAACCGTGACCTCAAACTCCATAATCAGAGCACAACTAGGTTATTCAGAAGTCAAATGCTCCAAATGGCCAACCGGGAGACCCCATTATAGTAGGGGAGCCCAAGAGGGGATTTCGGGATTTACTAAAGCGCGACAGATTAATATACAGGGGGATACCTTTGTACCCGGTTAAGTCCTTCCACCAACTATGAGCCCCATATACATGGCCGCCCGTCAAGGATAAAGGATCAGATTAGTAAAAAAAATTCATCATCTGAAATTCCCGAGCGCGTCAGATTAAGGTAGGATGAGTTAGTCACATACTAAAACGTGTGTATTCCACTAATCTGACAATTTGAGAGTGACGTAAAGAAGGGGTAGGGCTAGAAAGTTGTAAAAAAAAAACGTCATCTCGACATTCTCGAGCGTGGTTAAACTTTTTTAATTTTGAAGGGAATAATTCAAGAATTACGAAAAATATATAATCTGACGGTTTCCACAAGCCGAAATAACAAACATTCATCGATAAAGTTTATTGCATTCAGCTACGTGATGCCTATATTCCCCTCTCCGCGTTCTATTCCTTCTCTCACTCTTTCTCTATCTATTACTCTCTCGCTCCGTCCCCACTCTGGTTTCTGTTGCCAAGACGCCATCACAGCTGATCACACAGACTCGTTCGTGGCATGATATTGTTTACAACGTATTTCCAACGTTTTTGCTACCCTTGGAGTGGCAAGCGTCCGGGTCCCGGCACATCCTTGTTTGGCAGGCGATCGGCTCCCGGCACGCTGTCAAAAACCCTAGAGTGGCAAGCGACCGGCTCCCGGTCGATGGCGGGTGTCGTATTTCACTAACAAATATAAACTGGTAGACCTATATCTCGCTTGCTTATTCTTGCAGAATGCGTTCATAAATAGACAAGGACTTATTGTTTACTCAAGTTTCACTGTGTGGCCGCTGCCGTGCGCTGGTATTTTTGGAATCGAGTCAGAGGAAGAAGATGATTCTACCGATGACGATGATAATTGAGAAAAAATACTCAAAAAAGTTCAATTTTTTATAATTATTTTCTTATAAATACAGTATTCTACTTAAAAAACATACACTTTTTTATTTGCATGCTATTTCCTGAGCTTTTCAATAAATTAAGTTCAATGATTTAAAAAAAAATAAGAAAAAAAAATTTTTAATTGTCAGATTAGGCGAATCCCTCCAGATAATCGTCAGATTATGAGACAGCACGTCTAGGGCATGAAGATGAACCATATATATCTTAATCTGACGCGCTTGAGGATTTCAAAATGGCGAATTTTTTATGCACATTCTAATAATGGCTACGGATTTGCGTCACATCCAAATCGTCAGATTATTATAAGAGCCTTTTTTAGGATCTCTTAACATCCCCTTAGAAAATCTGACGCGCCCGATTAAATTTTTTTTTTTCATTTTCAACCCTTACGTACGACCACCCCATCATGGAAACAATCAGATTAACATACGTACATTTTTAAAAATACGTAGGACATGGATGATATCAATATCTGACGCGCTCGAGTATGTCCATGCAACAGTTTTTTTTTACATTTTTGAAAATCTATAACAATTCCCCCCACCGATGAAAAGGTTATATATATGACATTTTTTTCTTATGATCTAAGCTTCGCAACCCAATAGGTCTCT
Organism: Choristoneura fumiferana; assembly: GCF_025370935.1. Taxonomy (NCBI): domain Eukaryota; kingdom Metazoa; phylum Arthropoda; class Insecta; order Lepidoptera; family Tortricidae; genus Choristoneura; species Choristoneura fumiferana. The sequence goes on along the minus strand of NC_133475.1, from coordinate 19,527,727 downwards.
AGACGCTCGAGTAAATCCCGATTTAGCATCGTGGGCTTCCCTACTATTATAGTTACCCACAGCCCCTTTCGCGTGCCGCGGCGAGGGAGTGTCCGTCCGTGACTTCTGTCATATTGATTGGGGCTGCATATTTTGAACATTTTGGGTCACAGCCATTAGAATATTCTACCAGACTGAGCGTGCTTAGTTACCGTACAATTTGGAATTATAACGCAAAACTTGAAAGCCTTTCCACACCGAAAGAGTTGGTTTTGCACAACCGATTTCGAATTAGTTACTAGACTTTTAACCCGTATGTCCGGACACAGGGTCAAATTAAAGGCTATATTTTGTTAAAATTAGTATCAATATTGTTAAGACAAAAGTCAAACTTCTAAGTCAAGTCAACGCGATCAAAAGACACCCTTTAAAAAAGGTGTTTTCATACAAACTGTGTTGTCCTAGAAACTTGAAAGAGTAGCAGCAAAATGGTCCCCAAAGCTTGGAGCTTGAACCTATATTCACTATATTAAAGATGCCTAGTGATGGCATAAAAACATGTATAAAGTTTTAACCCTATACTACCACCTGGAGGCTCCCGGCACCCAATTACCTCTTAAACTACTTTTTTTTCTCAGTTTCATATTTTGCAAGAATATTTTTGTGATACAGATAGCAATCTTTATAAAATAGGAACCCCGTAATTTTGGCTGTTGGTACAAACATCATTTATTTTCTCAAATGTACAACAACATTTAATCTACTTACATAATATTCAAGTCCAATCAGCTTGGCAAAGGTGGAATACTTCTAAATAAATAAATGTACGCTTTACTAAGTTCTAAGATATAATCTAATATGTGTAACCCGATTTCGATTGATCATTTCAATTCGATAAATTTATTTGTGTACGGTAAGTTTAATTAATTAAAATTAAATAACCAACTTAATAATAATGTATAAAACAACATTCAAATAACGACTCCCAACTTTCAACCCAACCAAGGTTACATGAATTATTTTGAGACATAAAAACTTAATCATAAACTTGATCAAAGGTATAATATAAAAGGCTACTGTAGTGTGACATTTAAGGTCAATATAAAGTCATTAAAATTACCAGTATTAAATGGCGCCATTGCCAAAATTAAACATACTAAATTAAATATGTTAATACGCCAACTTTACATAACGTCCTTAATAGCTATCATAGCCTTGTTGAAGTGACTAAAATTAGCGTTCGCGTTCCCCCGAGGCTCCCGCACTTGGCCCATTTTTTCCCGTGCGTAATAGACACGTGTTTCTACAAAAATAGAAATGGGAAATGTCACAGCATATCGGTATTTGAGGAGGTCGTTCAACCCTTGTGTTGGTACGCCTTGGAGGTGCGATGCCGAAAGAGTTGGTTTTAGCCAACCGGTTTCAAACTAGATACAGGTTCATTCACAAGAGCTGGCATGCCAGTTTGATATTTTTGTAGGAAAATGACAGATGCATGACATTTTCATATTTGTCAATCAATCAATCAATATTTTTATTCGTCGAAAATAGGTATATACACTGCAGTTGTAGTTACAATGTTGCAATAATGTTCAGCTACATCGTGCCCGTTTGGGCATACGAATTATATGAGCACATATGTCTTAAATACTAAAGTAAAAAATCCTAGGCTAAACAAATTTACGACATTTAAAAAAAATTGCTACAAATAAGTTAAATACAATTCAAAATAACAATTATAATAGTAACAATTCACGTGTGCAATCTATGTCAAATTAATTCACTTTTATGTGGTAGACTAATAGTAAAACCAATCAACAAACAAACAGACAAATAATAATAATCAAGTTGTAAATTAATTAAAATAAATAAAAACAGAATTCATATGTCAAGATCATTAAAGTACTCCTTAACACTGTAATAACATTTATTTGTGTGAAGTGTGTTTAAATAGGTAACACATAGATACATACTTCATTCACTCATTCAATTCATTCGTGCCAGCTCTTGTCAATCAACCTGTACATGACTGTAAATAATATATAAATATCACGGGACAATATTTTTGCACTTGACTGTACCTACTTGACTTTTAATCCCTCGCATGTCCAGACACAAAATCAAATTTGAGTCTATCTTCTTCTAACTTTAGTTATTATCATTTGTGAATTTGGTATCTATATTTTTACGACTTTTTCTCAGGAACGCGTAGAGGTCTCGAGCTAAAATGACTCAGTGAAAAAATCAATCTTTTATGTTAAAAGATAAGTACAGTGTATTTTCCAAACAAAGTGCCGTCACCGAAAAATCTACAGGTTACTTTTGCCTGTTCTATCTCTTATAGCGCGACCAATAAAAAATCATCAATTCTAAATATATATTTTTTGACATACATATATGTCTTACTACATACATAAGTCAGTAAATCTAAAATAACCCCACACTCTCTAGAGGGACTTGCTAACATTGTGTGTACATCTATCTACAAATTTCTACGGAACCCTCGGTGCGCACGTCCGAGTCGCACATGGACGGTTTTTATAGAAATGTCGCCCTTCTTCATCGGTATCTTCATTGCTGTTGGTCTACTCTGAAGGGGTAATGGCTCGTTACACCATGCTTCTCCATGTTTTTCTATCTTCGACGATCTTTTGTGCTTCTGCGACAGCCAGTGGCGACCATCGGGTAGGTTAGAGACCACGTGGTCTATTCCCACCACTACCAGCTTTAATAATATAGGAGTGTCTATGATAGACGTCGCTCGAGTATTCGCAAATTTAGGGCAACGGTAGCGCCACCCACTGTCTTGCCGTTAATTATTCAAAAGCTAAGCTTAATTGCAACCCGACACGCAAGAGTTTATATAGCAAGTTTACCATAATGTTGTGGTAATTATATACAATGTGTATTTTTGTCATAACATCCAACTTTAAGGACGTACAGTCACCAGCACCAATATCTGACACAACAAGCGTGCATAAATATCTGATACGACTCTAGGGCCGGAAGGACGTGTCAGATATTTTTGCACGCTCCGCTGTGGCCGATATTAATGCTGGTGACTGTACTTAGCAAAGGTCTTTACTTTAATAAAAATACTTTCAATGGAACCCGATGCAGAAACACAGGTTTTATATCGAAAATACATACTGAAATATAGATGCATAGAAAATGCATATATGGTATTTCTATGCATCTATATTTCAGTTTGTATTTTCGATATGGGTTTTACGGGATGACCGTAAAAGTAACAAAAAATTTGGCATTGAAATAAAAAATACAAAAAGATTCCAAAAAACCAATCATAACAGGTTTTATAGGTATGTCTGTCTGTCTATCTGTGGCATCATAGATCTCAAACGGATGGACGGATTTTAATGTGGTTTCATTTTCATAAGGATCTGTTCCGCCATTTTTGAGACCATATAAACCGACACGACCGACAAAATTTGTCACAGATAACTTGAGACCCTGAGAAGAACTTAGCGTAGTTGCAATCCCAAGAAAATGCGAAGGGCACTCGATACATTCTTCACAGACGGAGTCGGTTGAGTACCTTAACCGCAACCAACAAACATATTCACATGCGCATTCATAATAATAGTAAGGATCTAGACTTCAAACACTTTCTTTCTGAACTCAAATTTAATTTCAACCTTACACCTGAAAGGGGATCTACAATACGTAACCCCTGGCCTCCACATTCCCAAGTCCTTGGCATTAAAATCGATCGGAACATTAACGTGCCCTTTATAGCTGCGCCAACCAAAATACTGAATAAATGATCCACTCGGATGATGAATTATCTAGCTGCTAAGGCTTGCCGTCAACAAGCAATGCGCTAGATTAAACATGATTGCCTTAACTGGCACGTTACGATTGCAAGCGTCATGAAGTCATGGTCTTTGCAACGTCTTACTATTAAAGGAATAAGCCGCGACTTGTGACGCGTCCTTGAGGAATCTCAACTGTTTTGAAGTAGAAAACCTTTCATAATAAAGCTGAACCGCAGAAAAAGCCTGAGATACGACAGGCTAGTTTTACAAGCTGGGTTAGTTCTTGCTAACAGTTCTGTATTATACAGGAAGCCAGAATTACTTGTTTGCTAGTTTATTAGCTTGTTTTTTTTTCATCATAGCTTGAAGTAATAGCCTGGTCCAAGGCACACACTTGGAACCAGAATCGTTTTTACCGCTTCTTTCTGTCACTCGGTATAAGACAAGGAAGAATTAGATGGTGAATGCGATCGCGAACGTTAGCGCGTTAGATAATACGGCATCTGCTTTCATAAACCAGAGATTAGTTACTGACTCTGGAAACTTGATTAGTGGTTTGTTATTGCTATCATCACCATCAAATGGAACCACCCAATGGGACTACCTCAACAAACGTCACTGACCTCCATGTCAGTCTAAAGTTATTGTGGTACCGTCATCCAATGCCTTGTTTTAACTAAGATGAATATTTTTAAAACACAATACAGCTGTATTGTTTTCGCTTCCATCATTTTCTATAAGCATTAATGCAACAGCTTATAACTTCGCACTGTGTTACCACCATTGTTTTAAGTTGTTATCTTTAGGACTGACACGAGCCACTGTGACTCAGTTGTCGCTATGAGAGTCTCTTTATTCTGAAATCATATCGTCATCATCATGTGGCATCAAAGTTTAAGGCTGAGTTTCCACCAAACACGTGCGAGGATGTGCTGCGAGGAATATGTTTTCCGTGAACCAATAGAAACGCTTAATTTACCTATCCTCACTCTGTTCATCTGTTTCGACTAGATTTGCTGTGCGTTGATAGGTAAATGAAGCGTTTCTATTGGTTCAGGAATAACACATTTCTCTCAACACAAACATATTCGTACATCTCTGGTAAAAACGTAGCCTAAGACAATGAAGAAACACGGACATTACCGATTATTATTGTTTCATCATTATCATCATCTGGAAGACTTTAACTTAAAACAAGAATAGAGGACGCCATCCAAGAACGGTTGAAGTACCTCGGTTGCTAAAGTGACATGTTAACTTTGTCTGCAATCAATAGATGACGTTTTCTGAGCGGAAGTTGTGCTTTATTTATAAATGTTAGATATAATTTATTACAAGCTTTTATTTAGTTTCACCTGTCCCGTTGCGCGTAGTAATAGTTAGTATTCTTTGCCCGTTGTCTGTCTGTCTGTCTGTAATCAAATCCTGCAAGTTAAATTTGACCATTTTCCAGTAGTCATATTGACTTGAAATTTGGAATACCTATGTAAATCGCGTGATAATACAATAATCTAGTAGTAACATCATGGTAGTCCAGCCAGGATCATCTCCGCAGGGCGGAACTCTTCAACGATTAATAGCATCGACTTGCCGTTTGGTATGCAAATGTAGTTTGGGTGAAAATGTTTATGGTTAGGTTATAATATTATTCTCTTTGTTTCTTTATTATTTTCTTTGCATTTTGCTCAAGGGAGAAGCTTCGCTAACGCTGAATATTCATGTGAGTCCGACTGCCACTTGTTTGGTTTATTAATCTTTCTTATTTATATACCGATTTTTAGTTCATTAATACTGTATACAAATATACCTCGTGAAGGTATTTCTGAAAATAATAATAATAATATCTTGGGACAAATTACAACAATTGAAATAGCCCCAAACTAAGCAAAACTTGTACCTACTAAAAGTGCTAAACAACGGAGACACATACCTAAACATGGGAGAAGTCACGAGTTAGTGATGCGTGAGTGATGTTAAATACTAAACGTAGTAGCTTATGTGCTCCATTACGCTCAACTCACTTGGTAAATCCGTGTATGTTGGTTGATATCAAACAAACCACACTTTGCAATATTACGGGCTGCGACAAAATTCTCCGCGGGGCGCGCCGGCCCAGCCTTCGTAATATTATATTGCGTACAAATATTTTGTGCAAGATTCACCATATCACCCCTTCTAACGTACTCGGGGAAAAACATAACCCTCCTTCGGACAGTCGGGTAAAAAACAGGGTACAATAACGCTTTAGTGAAGCTTTCTGGCTACAATTCTAAGTTTGACGTTTGAAGTTTAACGGAAAAATCTGATTGAACTATAATTTCACCGACCGTTTTTAAACATTTATTGGGCCAACACAAAATTACCGGAAGTTGAAAACAATGTTGTATGTGGCTTTGAGAAAAGTAGCCTAGCCTTTGTTTTGCTCGACTTGGCGGGAGCACTACCGACCCTCAGATAAAAATTAAGAGTTGTTAACTCGTTAGAAATGCGGTATTAACTGTATTTATAAAAGAAAAAAACAACATGCAAACACCCAAGGACATACTTGAACAAAATAGTAAATATCGCCCCAGCGTCCGCTCGCTCGCCCGGGCTGTGCATTCAACGTGAACTGTATGCGTAGTACCACGAAACTCAGTTCACACGGTAACAAGGAACGCCGGTAACGAGACTTTAAATTAAAGTTCAATCAAATTATCCTGTCCTCGCCGCAGAGATTTCACTTAAAAAAAAGCCAAAATTTAGAAATAGAAATAGAAATCATTTATTCGTGACATAATAGCGTAGCGTAACAAAAATATATTAAAATTTAAAAAAGTTGTATGTCACGAAATGGTCCCAAATCAGCAAAATTGCCGGTCTTACTAATTAATAACCAAAATAATGCTAATATTGCAAAACTGATTTTGTACGAGATCACCTAACTTTTAGCTATAAGTAGACCTTAGCTTTGTAGTCACTCAAGTTATTTTACAAGTAACATTTTTTTAGTCTAGGGTAAAATGGCTCGTTTTATGCTCTTAGCAACTCTTAGTAACTGTTAACTTAGTAACTGTTAGCAAATCTTTTTTTTTAGTGTTAATTGTTTACCATGTAAATAGCCCCAGATACTTATCAACTTTTACCATACTTTTATCATCTTTTCTATATACTTTTACCGTCAGTTTTTGGAATTCATGTGTGAAATTAAAACTATTTATTTACAACTATCCTAAACTTAAAAAACTTACAATAAAAATAAAATCTAAAACCTAAAACAAATTACTTAGGAGTTATAGCTCCCTTAGGCAAGGTCCCGAAGAAGCTGGCAACGTTTCGATTATAGCTAAGCTAAATATTAGTGTGGAATTACATTTGAAATTTACTACAAGCTTTGCGGTGAAAGAAAATATCGCGATAAAACCTGTACCACCCTGTACTAAGCTGTGAATCAATTTAATGTAGGGTATGTAGTTCCCACTCCGCACTGAGGCATGTGCCCAGCATTGGAACGATTACAGACCGAGATGATGATGATGATGATGACTTTGTGACCTAAGAAGGCGCAATGTTCCCACGGGATACAGTTGGAGTTGCGGACCAGCTAGTCGAACGTAAAATGGCGACTAACGAGGTCGTAAGTCCCTCGTCCAGTCGTATTTTAATCAATTTAAAATGTCAGTGTTGTGAGGCTATGAGTATGAGGGGCGAAGGCCATGACTAGAACTATGATTGTTTAGTTTAAATATCCATACATACTAACAAACGAAGGGTTCACCGTATTATATAGGTACCTTATATCACTCTGACAGTTTTGACGAATCTAATGATACCTTCTTGAAAACTTTGAAATTAAATCTTAAAAACCATGCAGCCGTTTAGGTTACTACTTTTAAAGATCTTCATTACAACATTTAACGCAATAAAGAGTGAGTTTGAGTTACAGAGAGGATTAAAGAAATAGACATACATAATAAATATAAATATAGTTATACAAGCTGCGCTCGAAAAAGATAACCCTCCTTCGGAGAGTCGGGTAAAAAGGCGTGCATCCGAAGACAGAGGCACTCAACTGACGCTTCTCTCAGTCTAAAGGTTTTCAATAAAAATGTTCATTCCACGCTACTGGGGCTCAGACATGGCGCTAACCTTACCAATCATAAGCCCATTAAATTAATGTTTTAATTGAAACGACACTGGTCACGTCTCACGTTATGAGACCAGTCATACATACCAACTTGCTTCTGCAGTCGCCAAAACTAAAACAACCTTTTTGCAATACCAAAGCCGCTGCAAATAAGTTCTTGTTTAAAAGACACAAGCTACATTTAAGATTTGAAATACGCGTGTAAAGTATCTGCGTTAGTCGAATGTTATTTCGGTTATGCTGATGGTTCCCAGCTAATCGGCGAATTGGAAATGTCATAGGTTAAAAACTACTTATAGTCATGTATTTTCTGTACCTATAAGCTCTTTAGGTATTGTACAAAATTAAAGAAACAAACGTAATGTAGGCTAGACCCACTGGCTCGCACCTCTGAGTTTTTCGAAATTCATGTGCGGAATTACATTTGAAATTTACCACGAGCTTTGCGGTGAAGGAAAACATCGTGAGGAAACCTGCACAAACCTGCGAAGCAATTCAATGGTGCGTGTGAAGTTCCCAATCCGCACTGGGCCCGCGTGGGAACTACGGCCCAAGCCCTCTTGATCTGAGAGGAGGCCTGTGCCCAGCAGTGGGACGTATATAGGCTGGGATGATGATGATGAAAGAAACAAACACAACTGACAAACGTTGAGATCTACATAAACCCTCACCACCACAAATACCACAAATAGCTGGCAATCATGAATTTTTTTTTTTACAAAAACGACTAAAATAAAAATGTGAATCCTAATTTATATTTATATTTTGTAACTTGCTGAATTTATAAATTCAATTTGTAAGTTGGTTAGTTAGAGTTTTTTTTTAATTTGATTATAAATTTTAATTTTTAATTTTATCTCAATTCATAATTTGATTATAAATTTTTAATTAATTTCAACTGACAATAGTTTTGAAGTGTATTTGAAGTCTGTAGCGTTTTAATTTTGATTACCTCCTGACAAACGTTGAGATCTACATAAACCCTCACCACCACAAATACCACAATAGCTGGCAATCATGAATTATTATTTTTTACAAATTTACTAAATAAAAATGTGAATCCTAATTTTTATTTTGTAACTTGCTGAATTTATAAAATCAATTTGTAAGTTGGTTAGTTAGAGTTTTTTTTAATTTGATTATAAATTTTAATTTTTAATTTTATCTCAATTTCTAATTTGATTATAATTTTTTAATTAATTTCAACTGACAATAGTTTTGAAGTGTATTTGAAGTCTGTAGCGTTTTAATTTTGATTACCTCCTGACAAACGTTGAGATCTACATAAACCCTCACCACCACAAATACCACAATAGCTGCAATCATGAATTATTATTTTTTACAAAAACGACTAAAATAAAAATGTGAATCCTAATTTATATTTGTATTTTGTAACTTGCTGAATTTATAAATTCAATTTGTAAGTTGGTTAGTTAGAGTTTTTTTTATTATTTGATTATAATTTTTTAAATAATTTCAACTGACAATATTTTTGAAGTGTATTTGAAGTCTCTTATGCTTTATTTTCTCTATGGTTCTACCTACAATACTGTGACCGAAATATTAACTGTTAGAATAAAAGATAAATGACCATAAAACTGGAGGTGGCCGAATGACTCTGCCAATTGATGGGAGCTAATTTTAGCCGGGAGGGGCCTACAATAAAACATGCGATATTTTATCACGCTATTCGATATCGATGTCGTTTCGATGAGTTACTCCTCGTAAATTCGTCTCGAAGTTGATGGGTCGCTCTACTGACTTTTTGCACGCTTTCGTGTAAGTACTTTTAAATTATATCAAGTATTCCTATAATAAAGCAAAAATGCTCCAAGTAACCTTGCACGTACGATTTCTTTTTAACCCCCGACGCAAAAAGAGGGGTGTTATAAGTTTGACCGCTATATGTGTCTGTTTGTCTGTCTGTCTGTTTGTGGCACCGTAGCTCTTGAACGGGTAGGCATTCAAATTTCAACCCGTTTTAGAGCTACGGTGTCACAGGCAGACAGACACACATAGCGGTCAAACTTAAAACACCCCTCTTTTTGCGTCGGGGTTAAAAAAGACACTACCTCGAAACAGGCAAAAAGTGAAAGAGCTAAGTCAAAAATGTTGGCGAGTGGTGAAAATTTAGGAAATCCGACGGGAAATGTAGCCACGCCAGTACTAACCGATTGTTTCAATTCAAAACTTAAAACAATCATAATCCCTATAATATGGATCTTAGAATTGACACTAGCTCGTGCGCCAGCGCACACAACCCCAGCCAACGTAATAGATCCATAAGATTAGCTGCATCCTGGATATGCTGACACAAATACGAGATGACGACTTATATGACAATACAACTTTGCCTGGCGACATACTTGACGAAGATAGGTACGTGAAAACACTAGTTTGACATTGTAAACATAGTCCTCTGTAGGGTAGGGTGTAGGGTTAAAAAAATCCCGGCGCAAAAAGTTTAGTGATAAGTTTGACCGCAATGTGTGTCTGTTTGTGGCTCCGTAGCTCTTAAACGGGTGGACCAATTTGAATGCGGTTTTTTATTTGAAATCAGGTTTTCTAGCGATGGTTCTTAGACATGTTTCACCAAAATCGGTTCAGCCATTTTTGAGATATTGAACTTTGAAGTGACAAACTTTTTGTTGGTTAAATAGGTTATAATACTCATATAAACTTACTTAAGCTTACTATCAAAATTAACGCTGTATATAGAAGAAGGTCAATAATTAAAATCAATAATATTTTATTTCGCGCTCAGGGTCCATAATTAGCCGGAAACAGTATTCTTGATAAGCTAAGATTACTAACAATGCAAGGAAATTTTGCCTTAGAATTCAACATTTGGAATAATAATAATATCTTGGGACAAATTACACCAATTTACCCAGCCCCAAACTAAGCAAAGCTGTACTATGAGTGCTTGACAACGGATAGACATTGTATATGTATAGATATAAATATATACTTAAATATATACAAACGTCCAAGACTCAAGTACAAACATACGTATTCATCATACGAATACCTATTTGCAATGAACCTGCTTCAAAGTAAATTATTAGAAATATTATCGATCGTGTCTTCATAATCTATTAGGGTCGAGAGTCCATTTGCTGGCAATTTTAGATGTAGCGGTGAATGTTGAAAGATTATTTCAATAGTAGAAGAATAAAAACTTCTATTTCTATTCTAGTTACATAATCATACGTGGGATCAGTTTTTCCTATCCAGACAATACTGGATTAACATTCACACATGAGAGAGAGAGAGAGAGAAACATTTATTTACACATATTCGATACACATAAAAATACAATACATGGAAAAAAATAAAAATAACATCGAATAGTATAAAGTGGACCCACTCAGCATAATGTTACGGCAAGCCGCAACGCTGTTTTTCAGTTTGACCCATTTAAAAACTAAAACATATAAAGAACATTATAACACCCTATGACGACATGAACGCCAGCGGAAGGAAGTTCGCAACGAAACTTTCAATCCGGAAGCATATATGGCAACATTCGATCAGTTTAACCATCTTCGAAACAGTTATAATTTCAATAATAATGATTATTGTCATGCATTACAATAACTCTCGATAAACTATAAAAACAGCGCAAACATCAAACCCTGCAGCCAGTCACGTTGGTAGATGACTTCATCCTGTTGTGTAATATCGGTGCAAATAAGTGCTCATTGATATACTCGGCCTGCCTGACGGACAATTAAGCTCATTTCTATTGTTTAATTAAATTTAAAACTTTGTGAATGTGTGTATGTACTCTTTCGCACTAAAATTGCCGGATAGATTTTAATGAATAGCATGTTAATCTTTTGCTGGAATATAGATTATAGAAGGACAGAGTGGCAATGTATAGTTAGCAGGATGTTATAATTAGTTAAACTAGAATAAAAAAATCCTAGAAAGTTAACAACTACCTCTTTTAATCTTATGAAATTCTAAATCTAAATCTAAATATATACATAATTTTAGTTAAGAAATTCTCATGTCAGCGAAATTGTACCTATATTAATTATGAGAATAAATGATCTTTAAACCGAGATTCTTATACTATTTCTTTTGTGTATTCTTTGCATAGAATCAACATTGTATTTTTAACCCCGGACGCAAAAAGAGGGGTGTTATAAGTTTGATCGCTATGTGTCTGTCTGTCTGTGGCACCGTAGCTCTTAAACGGGTGGACCGATTTGAACGCGGTTTTTTTTATTTGAAATCAGGTTTTCTAGCGATGGTTGTTAGACATGTTTTAGTCTCACTGTTCTTTAGTTTTTAGTGTTATGGTGTGATATTTATTAAAGTTAATAAAATAAATAATTAATGTATGGAAAATAACCTAACCAACAAAAAGTCGGGGGCTTTGTCACTTCAAAGTTCAATATCTCAAAAACGGCTGAACCGCTTTTGACAAAACATATCTAAGAAAACCTGCTTTCAAATAAAAAAAAACACATTCAAATCGGTTCACCCGTTTAAGAGCTACGGTACCACAGACAGACACACATAGCGGTCAAACTTATAACACCCCTCTTTTTGCGTCGGGGGTTAATAAAATAGTCACAGTTATTACAATAACTATGGCTTGCTTTCAATACTTGTTGCCTAAAACTTTGCCTACGCTTAATACGGCGACAGACTTTCTCCTTCTTCTTCTTTTAATACAAGAGTAATACTGTCATTTTTACAATTGATTAATTCAGGCATTAATTGAGAAGGTCCTTCCTTATCAACAAAGTACATTTAACTACAAGTTAAATAATTTATTGAAACAGGCGTCACTTTACATAGGTCCATATCAATGAACTAGATACAAACTAATTTATTGAATCAGGCGTTACTTTGCGGAGGTCCATATCAATAAACTAAAAGAATTTCCTTGCTCACCCGGACCTTACGATAGCTAAGCTTATGCAAAATATGGCGTGTTCATGCAATTTCTCCACTCCACACTTGTAAGAACACAACAAATCACACAAACCCATCTATCACCACCACCACACTACACTGACGCGTTTCGAACTCAACCAAGCTTATCTCAGAGTGACACAACCGTACATCATGCTACCAGTTGTTGTTGTGTTGTGTTGATTGAGTCTAACTCTAGCTTAGCTATCGTAAGGTCGCGGGTGAGCAAGGAAATTCTTTTAGTTCATTTAGGTACAAACTATTACATTTCCCAGCTGCGACCTTAAAGAGAAAAGGCAAAGGAAGAAGGTCGCGGGTGAGCAAAGTAATTATTTGTAGTAACTACCAAAGAAGTAAGTTTATTGACCTTTTGTATTCTTTCCCTGGCCTATACAGTGAAGCTTTGAGCGTGACACATTTTTTTTTATTCAACTGGATGGCAAACGAGCAAGTGGGTCTCCTGATGATAAGAGATCACCACCGCCCATAGACACCTGCAACACCAGGGAGATTGCAGATGCGTGCCAACCTAGAGGCCTTAGATGGGATACCTCAAGTGCCAGTAATTTCACCGGCTGTCTTACTCTCCACGCCGAAACACAACAGTGCAAGCACTGCTGTTTCACGGCAGGATTAGCGAGCAAGATGGTGGTAGCAATCCGGGCGAACCTTGCACAAGGTCCTACCACCTACAAAATAAGCGTTTCAAGCTCAATTAATAAATCTGGACAGTGTTATGCACCCTCATTTGCTGAAATTAGTCAAATAAAATTTGCAATATCCACACATTGTGTTCGCGATTTAATTTGTACAATGTGTGGAAACTGCAAATTTTATCAGACTATTCAACAAATGAACTAGTGCGTTACATAGACCAGCATTAACTGAGCTTGAAACCCTATTTTGTATCACGTTCATCACCCAAAAATTACCACCTGTATTTATAATTCTTCCACAGTTGAACCCGCACGTGAATGACTTCCAACGTCGCTACGTGAGCGAGGTGCGGCGCTGCAGCGAGATGGAACGTAAGCTGCGCTGGGTGGGCTCACAGCTGCCCGAGCCGCCGCCGCCGCCCAAACCCGGGCCGAGGAACCTCACGCCACGGGAGATCAACATACTTGAGGTAAATGGCTGTTTTTCCATTGCCCGGTGAGTGGTACAGTACTGACACGGACTTCAGCACAATTCATGTACAACATGCCGTTTTGCCGGGCCGGCACCGAGTGGGAAGCTTGCTACCCCGTCGACGACGACGGCGCCGGCGAAACTCAACGCCGGGCCGGCGCCGGCGCCAGTAAGTTAAAAAGCGAGCCATACATTTTCATACATTTTTGCTTCCCCGGCACCGGTGCCGGGCCGGCTAATTGAAAAACGCCCAATACCTTGAAGAGACCGGACTCCGTCCCAACCATAACATAGATTAGAGAGTCCTTCCTGATATGACTGAGGAATACTTGCACTATGAGCACTGGTTTGGCCGTCCATAACACAGACTGAAGAGTCCTTCATCGCTATACCTCTGACTGAGGGTTACTTGCACTATGTATGAGTATTATGACTTAAATTCGGGTTGTGCTCCGCGTACCTTGATTTTAGAGAAGCTCGATATTCCGTCACATTTGCATATATCGAGCATCTATAAAATCAAGGTACGCGAACAAAACCCGAATTTAAATCATAAAATTGGTATTGACCGCGATAGCCTAAAACATTGTTGTATGAGTATTGGCTTCGGTCGGATAGTATTAACATCATTTCTTAGATTGTATGTGAGAGTACGATTTACGAGTAGACTAAAAAAACCGGCCAAGAGCGTGTCGGACACGCCCGAAATAGGGGTCCGTTTTTGCGATTTTGGCTCCGAAACCCTAAAAAACAACAGGTTTAACGTCTTTACACAAAAATACCTGGGCGACCAAGCTTGGCTCGAGCTAAAACTCGAAGACACGCGTTTCCCTAGAGATAAGACCAAGCTAGAAAACCCCTACATACCAAACTTTCATCGAAATCATCAGTCGTTTCCGAGATCCCCGTAATAAATAAATGTACAAGAATTGCTCGTTTAACCTGTCTTCTCCCAGAGGCACAAATTTGTGCCCAAATTCCTTTGATCCTGTTATCCTGGGAGATGACAGATTAAAGCCGTCTGTCCCACTAGTCCCATTGAGTAGTCCCATCATGGGACTAGTGAGACGATTACGTCCCAGTATATAAGATAAATAAAATAATCAAATATTAACCTTCGCAACTTTTTTCTACTTACAGGAAAGAATAGACTATATTGAATCTGAAATTCAAGAGATCACCCGCAACGCTCAAAACCTGAAGACCGATTACCTGTCTCTCAACGAGCTGAAACTCCTCATTGAAAAGATGCAGACATTCTTCCAAGATCACAGCGCGCACAGGAAAATTTCAGCCTCTGTGCAAATATACAACAACGAAGGAGTGTTGGGCCATCTAGGGTTCATAGCTGGAGTAGTGGCTACACATAGAGTGCCGTCTTTTGAAAGAATGCTATGGAGAATCTCGCATGGAAACATATTCTTCAAGCAGGCACAGATAGAACAGCTCTTGAAAGACCCAGTCACGGTGAGTTGAAACATATAAAGTATGTTCCTGTTCGTTATATTTAAGGACTTCAAACTAATCACCCAAATGATTACGATAGCAATATGTACACTAAGATATCTTATTGGTAGGTACAAGTAAAGCCAGACAATAAACATAGGTAACCGATATTTTCCCTAAGAATCATTATGCCTAGACAAGTGCCAAATACATTCAAACGTTTTGATTTCTGCGAACCATCTGCGAACGCTAACAATAATGTTTGTTCCACACAGTCACGTGACTTTTCATTCTTCAGCTGTATTTTATTGTCATTAAAACAAATTGTACATATTAAGAGATATTATTATATCGGCGATATTATTATTATTTTATGTCGGTGTGATGGGGTGACAAATAAAAACCGGCCAAGAGTGTGTCGGACACGCCCAAAATAGGGTTCCGTAGCCATTACGAAAAAATTTAGTAATATTTTTCTAAGGATTTCGTATTTTATACGGAATCTTCCAAGTTTAGGTATATTTCATACCTTAGGCTGCTATTTACTCATAAACTACTAAGTATTCTCAAGCAAACTTAGCCGTTATAGTTTTCCTTGGTTAGATTTTTTAAAGATGGACATTTTTTCGACCAACATTCGCTAATGCACTTCTCCTGAGGCAATCTGACAAGGCTTTAGTGGCCCAATTTACAAATTGACCATGTTAGCACTCACATCCAGGCATTCCATACATACAATAAAGAGTTTTACAATGCAATATAATACTCTAAACCGACGTGCATGCATGAAAAGATTGATGAATGTAGAGGAAGCGAGAGTTGTATGCCAGAATCGTAGCAAGTGGAGGAGTGGAAGGGTGTAGTCTCTGCCTACCCTGCCTACCCCGTTGGGAAAGAGGCGTGATTTTATGTATGTATGTATGTATATAATACTGTAAAATATAAAGCGTCGTTTAGTTAGTTGAAACCAACACTTCCACCTTCAAAGTTATTTAAAGCGTCTAATTGACATTTGAGCATTCAAATAATTATAGATTGAGAAAGCAATCACTACTATAAAGTGGGGGTCTAAAAATCAATAGTTACTTTGACGTTGTAACTTTACCCTGTAAGCTTTGATCAATAATACCAAAGGTCACATGTAAAATCAAAGCTGAAGTCTTTTCCCTTAAATAATACTTACATTATGTATTGTATAATGCAATGTTCTTTAACAGTTTTATTATTATCAACATCATACCATCTAATAAAAGACTCATGCGCAGAATTTCCAAAATAGAATCTTACTCTTGCGATCTTTTGTTACGGAAAAATTGATATTAGTGTCAAATGTGAAGAACACTGCGAAATATTGGTAACAAAATAAAAACACACAGATCATGTGTTACATGTTAAAATGTTTTTAAGCACTCAGTCATTTTTGGTGTTATTCATCAAGGTTGTAAGTAAGCAAAGTAAAAATGGCTTCTTAGGAAGTAATCATTACTTTTACCGTCTAAAAATACCGCATTGGTGTACGATCCAAGTTTCGACTGCACCTAATGACCGAAACATGGTTGAACGCTTTTCTTTAACAATTCCATGTTTTCAAAGTGCATGAATGTAATTTGATTCTTATCTGGAATCAAAACTAGTGTTTAAAAAGTAATCATGGTCACCTCGTATGTATACAAGTATACAACAGAAGGGGAAATACTGCGGGACATTAACCCGTGTGTTTTATTGATTTTTCTTCGTTAAGTCGTTAGCCTTTCGTAGCATTAGATTTTTATAGCCCGTCAACTCGTTGTAAAACAATGTTTAACTACGCAGATATTATGATGGGATGAGTCCTGAATTATGCAGAAATAGAGTTCAAGACGATCCGAAGGAATGAAATGGAAACAAAAAATACGAACTAGCATACAATTTGTGCATGATAGGTACATAGAAAGCCTGCCATTAACTGTTATGTTTCAAAACATAGATTTTAAATAGCAGTATAAGTAAAATTGTTATTTTATCGATGCTTGAATCAGGCAACATTGCAGGAGGTAGGACCTTGTGCAAGGGCTGCCCGTATTGCTACCACCATTTTGCTCGCTACTCCTGCCGTGAAGCCGCATTGCTTGCACTGTTGTGTTTCGGCGTGGAGAGTAAGACAGCCGGTGAAATTACTGGCACTTGAGGTATCCCATCTTAGGCCTCTAGGTTGGCAACGCATCAGCAATCCCCCTGGTGTTGCAGGTGTCTATGGGCGGTGGTGATCTCTTACCACCAGGAGACTCACTTGCTCGTTTTCCATCCAGAGAAATAAAAAAAAAACATCAAAATTTATGATGGCAAAAAAGTTACCTTGCAGATAGACATTTGTTGGTAGTCTACCACTAATTATAAAAACAAATATGAAACATTAGTTTTAAAGCAGTGAGTCCACATTATAAGTAAACAAATGGAAATATCGTCAGCTATTGTATAATACCTGACGTGATGATTGGTATTGTAAGGTCACAGGT
The DNA here is from genome assembly GCF_025370935.1 of Choristoneura fumiferana. Classification (NCBI taxonomy): domain Eukaryota; kingdom Metazoa; phylum Arthropoda; class Insecta; order Lepidoptera; family Tortricidae; genus Choristoneura; species Choristoneura fumiferana. The sequence goes on along the minus strand of NC_133475.1, from coordinate 19,509,845 downwards.
CTTTGGCTGCATATTGCGG
>NC_133475.1:19438452-19509726 GCF_025370935.1 Choristoneura fumiferana | reverse complement strand
TTTGTTACGGAAATTGATATTAGTGTCAAATGTGAAGAACACTGCGAAATATTGGTAACAAAATAAAAACACACAGATCATGCGTTACATGTTAAAATGTTTTAAGGCACTCAGTCATTTTTGGTGTTATTCATCAAGGTTGTAAGTAAGCAAGTAAAATTACAAGTTCCGCACATTAGGAATCATTTGAATCGTGACCTTCTTCAAAACTATTTTCAGGGTGAATGTTGACGACATACCAATGGCTTCTTAGGAAGTAATCATTACTTTTACCGTCTAAAAATACCGCATTGGTGTACGATCCAAGTTTCGACTGCACCTAATGACCGAAACATGGTTGAACGCTTTTCTTTAACAATTCCATGTTTTCAAAGTGCATGAATGTAATTTGATTCTTATCTGGAATCAAAACTAGTGTTTAAAAAGTAATCATGGGTCACCTCGTATGTATACAAGTATACAACAGAAGGGGAAATACTGCGGGACATTAACCCGTGTGTTTTATTGATTTTTCTTCGTTAAGTCGTTAGCCTTTCGTAGCATTAGATTTTTATAGCCCGTCAACTCGTTGTAAAACATTGTTTAACTACGCAGATATTATGACGGGATGAGTCCTGAATTATGCAGAAATAGAGTTCAAGACGATCCGAAGGAATGAAATGGAAACAAAAAATACGAACTAGCATACAATTTGTGCATAATACATAGAAAGCCTGCCATTAACTGTTATGTTTCAAAACATAGATTTTAAATAGCAGTATAAGTAGAATTGTTATTTTATCGATGCTTGAATCAGGCAACATTGCAGGTGGTAGGACCTTGTGCAAGGGCTGCCCGGATTGCTACCACCATCTTGCTCGCTAATCCTGCCGTGAAGCAGCATTGCTTGCACTGTTGTGTTTCGGCGTTTAGAGTAAGACAGCCGGTGAAATTACTGGCACTTGAGGTATCCCATCTAAGGCCTCTAGGTTGGCAACGCATCAGCAATCCCCCTGGTGTTGCAGGTGTCTATGGGCGGTGGTGATCTCTTACCACCAGGAAAAAACACCAGGAAGGAAAAAAAACATCAAAATTTAGATGATGGCAAAAAAGTTACCTTGCAGATAGACATTTGTTGGTAGTCTACCACTAATTATAAAAACAAATATGAAACATTAGTTTTAAAAAGCAGTGAGTCCACATTATAAGTAAACAATGGAAATATCGTCAGCGTATTGTATAATACCCGACGTGATGGTTGGTATTGTAAGGTCACAGGTCTTTGGCTGCATATTGCGGATTTTGTTTCGTAATTAGTAAAAAATATTTTTTTATTTATCTATATCTCAGCTTTGCTTAGTATGGGGACTATGTCAATTGGTGTCAATTGTCCCATGATATTTATTTATTATATATATTCTATAAGCTGTGCGGACCGGGAGACGAGCTGTCGGTAGGCCTCCAACAAGATGGAGCGACGACTTGGTTAAGATCGCGGGATCGCGGTGGATGCGGAAAGCACAAGACCGGTCTGAGTGGAGAGCCTTGGGGGAGGCCTATGTCCAGCAGTGGACGTCTTTCGGCTGACATGATGATGATGATAAGCTGTGTTATCATTGTCGTTTGACCTACTATGCCCTCTCAAACAGAAGATCGTTGGTTGGTACATGGATGTGGCCCTCTGAGTTTTCCGGAATTCGTGTGCGAAATGTCATTCGAACATTTACCATTAGCTTTTTAGGGTTCCGTAGCCAAAATGGCAAAAACGGAATCCTTATAGTTTCGCCATGTCTGTCTGTCCGTCCGCGGCTTTGCTTAGGGAATATCAATCAATGCTAGAAAGCTGTAATTTTGCACGAATATATATATAAACTATGCCGACAAAATGGTATAATAAATAAACAACAATTCAATTCCATCCAACACAATGTCAATTGTTATGGGAATGAATTGAATTGAATTGAATATTTGCCGTTTTTAAAGCGCGCGTTTTTAGTGGTGAAAATATAATAGATAATACGGAACTTTCAGAATAGTTATTTTTAGCTATTTGACCGTCCGAGATACAGCACGAACTGAACATTTTTTTTTATTTTACAAATAATTAGTGGACAACCCTAACGCTCAATTGCCTAGCTAAAAATATGCCTAGCTTCCATACTGCTTTAGCTTATATACATATATATACAGTGCCTTTGACCAGTGATATGAAAATCCCTTAGCATTTTAATTATTATGTTTCATATAGGTTGACTCTGTGAAATACTTATTTTTTTATTAAGTAAGTTTAGGCAAACAAGCGCTTACGAATGCTAAAAATAAACACCTTTGTTGAGAAGAATTCGACAGGAAACTCAACAAAATGTTGATTTGTTTTGAAGTGCAGGAAGGTATTATGCATGAAAACATATCATGTGTCGTACAGGCTTAGCTATCTTCTTCGTGTTTGCGGAGTGGCAAGACAAAAGAGTACAGCAAATTAAACTATTAATAATCTCTCTCTTGTTCATATCCTACTTGACTGACGTGACGATCAACGTACGAACGCGTTCCCTCCATCGATTATCGCAGTTCAATAATAACGACCTGTTTCCCTCATTGATCAATTTTAAGTGACAGATATCTGTGATGCCTTAATTTGTCTGATAAAATGTTTCAACGACTGGTGAAACAGGCCTTAAATCTGAAATTTTTCCAGGGTCACGAGCTCCAAAAGACGGTGTTCGTGGTGTTCTTCCACGGGGAGCAGATCAAGCTCCGCGTGAAGAAGGTGTGCCACGGCTTCCAGGCCACTCTGTACCCCTGCCCTGCCACCTACAAGGAGCAACTGGATATGCTGGCTGGCGTTGGCACCAGGATTAAAGACCTAGAGATGGTGAGCAAAGTCGACTTTGAAATGACTAGCTTTTTACCCGCATACCTAAGACAGAAAAGTTTCAAAGGACAGCGATTAGCTGCGTGCCACTTCATCGGAATCGGAGCGTACGGAGCGGACGGATTTGTTGCTTTGTATGGATTTCTATGGTACTGCGTGCACTGGATCGGCATTTCTGCGCCATAGAAATCTATACAAAACAACAAATCCGTCCGAATCCGATGAAGTGGACGCGCAGCTTAAATCTTTATTTGATGGTTCCTATGAGCCAGATAAGGCAGTCCGCGAGTGCTTGTGACGACTGAGCACACACTGTCCTGCTAATACCAAAGCTAGGTTGTTGGGCACTAATTTTAATATTCAGAGAAAGGCTTTTTTATGGTAAAAAAAATACAAACATTGGAACATAGAACCTCCTCCTTTTTTGAAGTCGGTTAATAAATTTTAAATTGGAAAGACGTGATTACACAGAGTGGGAGCTGAAGCAAGAGGGAAACAGTGTTGCCACTCATAATAAAAAAAAAATTATTTTGTTGGTGTTGCCAACGCTGTTTTTCTTTGCACTGCACTGCTCTCACGGGTATACGAGCCACAAGACAGTCAAGCGGTAAAGGTGAAGATATCTAACTGCTCCGATAAAACACTCTACGCGAATGAAACCGCGACTAAAAGCCAGTTATATATCATAATTGTTACCTGTTTGCTTCAGGTTTTGGAACAAACGGAGAACCATCGTCGTCTGGTGCTCGCAAACATCGCCAGGGACATCAGCACTTGGATGGTGGCAGTGCGGAAAGAGAAGGCCATATACCACACCTTGAACATGTTCAGTATGGACATCGTGAAGAAGTGTCTGATTGGAGAGTGTTGGGTGCCGAAGAGGGACCTGCATGTACTGCAGAAAGCTTTGGATCACGGAGTGGTGAGAATAATAACATCTCCCATATTTATAGTCTGCGGATTTGCAGAAAACCAAATGAAGCGACATCGCCGAAATGGCTAAATTTAAATGACGATAGGCGGAGTACAGTCAGCATCAAAAGTAGCTGGGTACTTTTGTACTTTGTTGTTTTACAACCACGTACTTAGCGCCACACAAGATTGACAAATGTGTTAATGTGACAGAGTAGAAAAGGAACTAGCTACTTTTGATGCTGACCGTACATTTCTCGAAGAAATGAAGGCCGTTGGAGTCAATGTGCTCTTGAGTGGTGACATAATTCTCAAAGAATATTTCTGACAAATTCCAAATATCTGCCTCCACCATCGGTTGTCTATCAGTGTCTTTATAGCTATAGATAGATGTATGAATGTTTCTCTCATACTTTAACCTCCTGCGGCCAAAGTATTTTTTTTGTTTTATATATTGACCCGGATAACTCACGTCTTAAATCGAGTTTAGTTTAGCGTGGCGTGGCGTTTAAACGTGAGTTATCCGGGTCGATATATTTAATATGAGTGAGTCTTACGGTAGTTTCATGTTCAAAATGTAACTACGTCACTTTATAAGTGAGTTCGATGTCAAATTACAATAGGTTCCTATGTCTTTACATAGGGGTAGTAAAGACATAGTGTTTGGGCGCATCATTAATATAAATTGTCCCAAGTAACTACCTCTTCATTGTTACTAAAACATTATTTACAGAGAGCAACAGGCAGCCTCATCCCTTCCATTCTCCACCACGTGCCTACGCGGGAGATTCCTCCCACCTTCAACCGCACCAACAAGTTCACCAAAGGGTTCCAGAACCTCATTGATTCCTATGGAATCGCCAGTTACAGAGAGGTCAACCCAGGTAATTCAGAGACACATAAAGGATAACCATATCCAAATAAATTCGTGTTCTGATGTATGAAATATGGTCCATTGAAATCAAAATGTAATTTGCAAAAGTATACCATTGGTTCAGAAGGCCGATATTTTTAATCATGACAACATTTACGAATTTGTAATACGAGCCCTTTCTCAGCACAAATGTTCTTATCCTAACCTTGTAAAATAACTTGTTTTTCAGCACTGTACACAATAATAACATTCCCGTTCCTATTCGCCGTCATGTTTGGAGACGTCGGCCACGGTATCATCATGGCCGCCTTCGCTGCCATTCTCGTCATTTTCGAGAAACGCTTCACCAAGATCAAAACTGACAACGAAATTTGGAACATATTCTTTGGAGGCCGCTATATCATTCTACTAATGGGCATATTCTCCATTTATACCGGCTTGATATACAATGACATGTTCTCAAAATCTCTGAACATATTTGGGAGCAGTTGGCTGAATGCGTACGACAACAAGACGTTGAAACAGTTTTCCTTGCTTGAATTAGATCCTGCGGAAGCATACACGCAGACTCCATATCCATTTGGATTAGATCCGGCGTGGCAAGTAAGTTTAATCTTTGACTTTTTAATCTGTTAACCTACTTAATTACTTTATTCTGATAAATGAATTAGGCACACAAGTCAACAATGACACATGAGAAATAAGCTGCTTGTGCATCATAAACAATAAGTAAACAATCAATAAGTAAGCCGTGGTGGCCTAGTGGTTTGACCCATCGCCTCTCAAGCAGAGGGTCGTGGGTTCAAACCCCGGCTCGCACCTCTGAGTTTTTCGAAATTCATGTGCGGAGTTACATTTGAAATTTACCACGAGCTTTGCGGTGAAGGAAAAACATCGTGAGGAAACCTGCACAAACCTGCGAAGCAATTCAATGGTGTGTGTGAAGTTCCAATCCGCACTGAGCCCGCGTGGAACTATGGCCAAGCCCTCTCATTCTGAGGGGAAGCCTGTGCCCTGCAGTGGGATGTATATAGGCTGGGATGATGATGATGATGATGAAACAATCAATAAAATACTTAGGTGCTTGATTTGATTACTATCTACACGATGGCCCTTTTCTCGATGTTTAATTGAACTTTTCTGTTTCAGTTTGCAGCTAACAATATTATTTTCCTAAACTCCTTCAAAATGAAACTATCGATCATATTCGGAGTAATTCACATGGCGTTTGGTGTAACAATGAGTGTGGTAAACTTCAAGTAATTACTGTATTCATAGAAACTAGACAACATAGTAAAGTTGTTATTAATATTTTGGATGATGCAAAAGCATTAATCGATATTCTTATTCCACAGCTTCCTGAGAAAACCGGAATTGATATTTCTACAGTACATACCACAGATACTGTTTTTGTTGTTACTGTTCTGGTATCTTTGTATACTGATGTTTATGAAGTGGACGATGTACTCTGCTATTTCACCGGGTAAGAGACAAAACTGTAAACCAATGCTGTTACGAGGATAACTGTATAAAATGTTAACTGTTCAGGAATTGACAATACCTACCTAAGATGACAATTTCTGATAGGTTTTTCAAAAACAACATTACCTAACTACACGTCACCATTAAATATGATTTTGGCATGCTAACTTGATTACTTTTTATATTTTCACAGACCCAGCCTACAACACGCACTGCGCCCCGTCGGTTCTCATCCTATTCATCAACATGATGCTCTTCAAAAAGACGGAGGCTGCTGAGCCTTGCAAGCCCTTTATGTTCCCAGGCCAGGATGGTCTGCAGAAGGGCTTCATAGCCATCGCCTTCCTCTGCATACCGGTCATGTTGTTCGGCAAACCTGTTTATCAAATGATGGTGGATAAAAAGCGACAGGTATGCCCTCGATTCTTCAAGTTACGGCTTTCAAAACAGTGTATTTTTAGGAGTATAGAGAGGGAGGCAGTGGCAGAGGGAGCAGTGTAGAGAGGGAGGCAAATCTAATGGGAAATGATTACCGCCCATGACTACCAACAACTCAGAGAGTCACTGGAATGGTTGCCGGCCTTTAAAGCTATAAACACCTTAAAAGCCCCGATGTCGTAACTCATAACACTGCTGGCGGAAGTTGATTCAACAATTTCACTGTACAAATGCATTTACTTGATCACCTGCTGAAATATAATCCCTTATCATCTTGTCTCCAGCAATATCAGCAAGGTGTCGAAAGCGGAGAGATAGATGAGAAGGAGCATCACGATGAAGGGATGGGGGAGGTCTTGATAACGCAGGCCATTCACACCATCGAGTACGTGTTGGGGACTGTCTCCCACACGGCGTCCTATCTGCGGCTGTGGGCGCTGTCACTTGCCCATGCGCGTAAGTTTTACCTCATCCAAAACAATCCCGCTAATGCTATAAATGCGTAAGTTTATAATCTGTTTGTTTGTTCATCACGACTAAACCACTGAACCGATTAAGATGAAATTTAGTATACAAATAGTTTGGGTCCTGGAGAAGGATATATGATAGTTTTTATCCCGGAATATTGCATAGTTCCTGCGGGATAGCCATAAAAGAATTTTAGGCGGACGGAGTCGCGGGTAACCGCTAGTGTGAAATAATCTAACAAACTCAGAAAATTGGAAAAACCATCGCCATTGTAATTCAAAAGTTCAATATCTTAAAAACGGCTGAACCGTTTATAATGAAATATAGCTAACAACGACGGCAAGGAAACTCGCTTTCACGCAAAAAAAGAATTGTTTCATCCGTTCCAGAGCTATAACGCCACAGACAGACCGACAAAGAGTCGGGGCTTAAAAATGCCAAGTTCGTGTATAATTTCGCTAATGAAAGAAGTGACAACTTATATACCTATGTACCTAAGCTATCATTTTAGCTAAGTGTGATTAAAAACTTCCCATTATACTTTATCGTCTTAGAACTGTCAACTGTTTGTTTCAAGAGTAAAAAAGACAAAATTGTAGTTATTAGAAAATATCTCAGTATTCTAGCTGGTGTAGTTTAGAAATCGCCAAGTTGCGAGACTTGAGAACTGCCGTTAACGTTTCGAGTCGCCTTACACCTAAAAACGCCCGAACGGAAACGTGTACTTTGGCGTCCATGATAAAACCTGTTCCCGTAAATACGTCTCATCCCTTAGTTTACGTTTTTAATTACTAATTGCAGAGTTATCGGCGGTGCTGTGGCAGCGCGTGCTAATACAAGGCATAGGCAGTTTCCCAGTGTCCGGGTTTATCATGTACTTTGTGTTCGCGATATGGGCGTTCTTCACTCTCGCCATCCTGGTGCTTATGGAGGGGCTGTCGGCGTTCCTGCACACACTGCGGTTGCATTGGTCAGTTTCATGTTTAAATGTCATTCATTATCAGCAGAAATACCTCCAAGTTCATCAAATACCTCCTCAGAACACTACAATTAACGACTGCCCACCGCAACTTTCGCGATATATTCGCGGTCCACTTGATGAGGCTTCTAACAAAATCTTAAAACGCCCTTTTAAACATCATTGATTCACACAAAATCAGATACCTGGGTATACCTGCATTCATATCTCTCACAGCGGAGCGTGCAAAAATATTTGACATGTCCTACAGGCCCTAGAAAGTCGCATCAGCTATTTACGAATGTGCACGCTTTATTGTGTCAGATAATTGAAGCTGGTGACTGTACCACATTACATGCAAAATCCACTTGCTGGGAACAAATAAATCTAGATTTTTTGTGTCCTCATAAAAGATGAAGGCGCTATCTTCGTAACTGTAACATTTTTGGCGCAAAATGCCACAGATTAGAAAAACAAGAGAAAATGGCATGTCGACAAGACACGCTGATCAGAAACAAGTTTATTGTTTTTCTCTGTGCAAAATCTAACACGTTGTTATGTTGCCCTCGTTCCCAATTCCAGGGTGGAGTTCATGAGCAAGTTCTACGAAGGCCAGGGGTACGCGTTCATGCCGTTCTCATTTTCCGCCATCTTGGAGAACGACGAGGAAGACCTCACGACCGCCGTCAATGGCGCACCTGAGTCGCCGTAGTACTAGCAATAATAGACAAAGCTATTTAAAAGACTTTCTTAAATAAGAAATTTTCTATATAATTCTTATGACAAGACATTTACAAAAGTTGCAAAGGGTCGAGAGAAATTCCTACATTTCGTTCTTCGTTAGCGTTAGAAACAAGGTAAGCGTAAGGGGACGTGCCTTTTTATTGAAAAACACTTTTGAAAAACATCATGAGAGCGTTTTCAGATTATCCGATTATCCGATCCGATATCGGTATCGGACGCCAATTCAAATTCAAATCATTTATTCAGTAAATAGGCCGCAATGGGCATTTTCCACGTCATTTTTACGCCGATACTATATTATATCGGGGCAAGTAAAATGTATGAATTATGATCCGATATCGGATCAGATAATCTGAAAACGTATAATACGTGAGTAATTATCCATACTAATATTATAAATGCGAAAGTGTGTGTTTGTATGTTTGTCCGTCTTTCACGTTGAAACGGAGCGACGGATCGACGTGATTTTTTCCAGAGAGTGACATAGGCTACTTTAAAACCCCGGAAAAATGCAGTGCCCGAGGGAACAGCGCGCGATAACCGAATTCCACGCGGGCGAAGCCGCGGCCAAACTTAGTTTTTCAATTAAAATACCGGTTGTTTTCTGACGCTGAAATAGACGAAGTATAAAACCTATAATCTAATATTATGTCTTCTTTGATAAGCTTCTGTCACCTACTTCACAGACTTCTAAGAGATATGTATGACCTACTTAGCCATGATGAATATTCTATGACCTATTTAGTACACATTGAGTAATTTCAAAATAAATATTGGCATTCTTTTTTTTACTAGCGAGACTGGGTTGCTAAGCTTGTGTTAAATGTGCCTTAGATTATGCTATTTCCATTTCTGCTACATCTTCTAACGTTCGAACTCAAAAACTTCCTTTAGTATTTAATCTTTGATTAGTGATGATTATGTGCACGTAAATTAGACGAGGAAAGTTACTGCATGTCTCTGAGTTAAACGGTAAAATCTAGATCACATCTAGACGGATAACGATCCAAATTTTGCTCTGAAGACACAGGCAATAAGCTAAGTTGTCTTTGTTATTAGTATCATTTAGCATATCACATTTATCTCCTAAGCGTTGATTCAAGATGAAATTATTATAAGAGAAACAAGAGAGATTATAAATAAGACATAAAAAGGCATCCTTTATGGGTAAATCGATCAATCTAACAAATCATCATCTACCCGATCGTGTGTAAGTCTCGTTTGGAATAGAAGAAAATAGTTGGAAAGAAAATTTATTATGATTTACGATTAATTATGTTATTATTAGACATAATTTACGGGACCATTATCTTTATATATACTCCCAGTATTTTACCATCATCATCAGCCTATAGCAGTGCACTGCTGGACATAGGCCTCCCCCAAAGAGCGCCATTGCGCCCTGTCCTCGGCTAGACGCATCCAGCTTCTACCAGCAGCCTTTCGCAGATCGTCACTCCACCTGGTCGGAAGGCGTCCTTCACTACGTTTGCCAAGACGCGGTCTCCACTCAAGAACTCGTTTAGTCCGTATCTACGCAGTGAAGCAGTCCATAGGGTTAGAACTGCCTCGCTTCAGACCCCAGTATTTCAAATCAATTTTATTACCGTTATAACCTTGTAGTACTAATCGGATATGGAGCTCATCCACAACTTTTCAGCCGACTGCCATACAATTGTCCAGCCAATATATCGTCCCTTACGACCAGAACGCTTAAAGTCACTTTTGGGCAAAACTGAGTTAAGTATATCGTTAGAATGTACTTTCCAAGATCTACAGCTGTTGAAACCCGTTTTACTGTACGATACTCAATACCGAGTTACGTTTTTTCTTAAGCTCACTTAAAGCCGATTTTTAAGAAAATCAACAGCCAAAAACAACTACGCGTTGGTTAAACAGCATTTTTTTTTTTACAACAGCAAAAATATTTTAATGTCAAACAACGATTTGGAATGTAAGATTTCAATAAATGCAATTTGAGTACTGCCTAAAAGTGCTAAAATAATGTTAGTAGGTTTCGCCTGTTGAGCATTACTTTATATTTCAATTATTGCAACAGCGAAAACAAACTAAATATAATATAGGCGATATTGCTTGTAACAATGTTTGCTTCGACCATAAGAAGTGCTACAGCCAAAATCGCTTAAGTATCGCTTAGACGTTTCGCGCTGTATTGTAAAGTACATAGTGTGCACTTTGTGTAGGCTAGCTTAGTCGGTTCGTACACGCTTGAAAGCACGATTCATAATAAGTAATTTTTAATAACTTATTAGGTAATTATAGATCTGTTCACTAACGAAAGTCTGCCCCTCCACATTCTATAATTGTACTTGTACCTAAACGTATCCGTACGACAAGTCTATGTGTGCGTAGCTCGAACTTGTCCTCGTGGCTTCAGTCGCAAGCGTACCGTCAGTCACGCACACTAAGACTAAGACAATGTGTAAGTACTTAAGAGGTTTTCTCGTGTACATTAATAATTAGCTGTGGAGGGGCGCGCCTTCGTGAGTGAACAGATCTATGTATAACAGCGATTCACTTGCCGTAATTTAACAGTGTTTTTCTTTCAGGTGACGATAAGGAGCATGGATATTCAGGTTTCGATGAACTAAATAAGCCGCGTATCCACTAGAGGCAGCCTCGGCCGAGCGCTGCCTCGCTCCGAGGCGCGCAAGTGGAGACGCTGCCAAAGGCACGGCTCAGACTGAGGCTCCTTTGAGCACGGTCAAAAAACCGACAAAATATGGCTCGGCTCGCGGTGCTCGGCTGAGGCTGCTCTAATGGATACGCGGCTATAGAAAAACATATAACCAGATCCAACAGACCGTCAAAATGAACCGTGATTGTCATTTAGATAACCTACTTATTTACTACTTCGTATCGTAGGTACGTCGTATCAATGAAAAGCTTATCACGGCATAAAACATTTACGTAGTCACACATTTTCATTGTTCTTGGCTTAGGTAATATTAATTATCCATGGCTGGTTTGAGTAGCCACAGCTAAGACAAGCAGTGATGAAGAAGAAGACTGATGATTATTACCATTAAGGTTATTTTTCATCACTGCTTGTCTCAGCTGTGACTACGTCCGGCACACGCTCAATAACGTCTTCATCACAGGCCAGCACTGCCATGCCATGCCATGGTGAATCTCCGGTATAACATTTTTTTGTAAAAAGTCATTAAATCTTTATTTTTTAGCTGCGCTTATTGGCAGTGGATTAGTGTATAGCTTTTTAATGCAGGTAGTTTAAATTCCTCTACTGAAAGAGGTTCAACAGAGTTTGGATTCGATTTTCTGTTGCCTTGTCTTGTTCGACGGTTGGTTTGCAAAGTTACAGCCTGGTATCAAAACTCAAAAAGTCAGAACGACATGTCGTAATTGATAAAAAATTTACCTATACAAATATTAAGCCAAGAACAATGAAATGTGTGACAACGTAAATGTTTTATGCCGTGATAAGCTATTCAATGATACGACGTACCTACGATACGAAGTAGTAAATAGTAGGTATCTAAATGACACTCGCGTTCAGTTCGACGGTCTGCTGGATCTGGTTATACCTATGTTTTTTCTATTTAGTTCATCAAAACCTGAATATCCATGCTCGTTATCGTTTGATGAAGAAGAAGACTGATGGTTATTACCATTACGGTTCTTTTTTCATGACTGTTTCAGTGGTTACTTTGAGCCTTGAGACGCTAAGTGCCTTTTATTAAAATGTTTGAATAAAATATGTTTTTTGTTGTATGCATGTAATCAAAAGTTCCATAATTAAATGTATTAAGCAGCACATATGATATTAAAGGAATAACGTAATATATCTCACATATACTAGAAATATACTACTATATTTAAGACTTTAGCTCGCTAGTTTTCATTTATTTAATTTTTGGGCTATTTGGTACCTATTTGTTGAAATAGATTGATGGAACTCTTTCGAAAAATACAAGTTATATGTCTTTGAATGATAAACAAAACAGAATAATGCTACATTGCATATAAGATAGAAAAACAGAAAAAGCCTAGAGTCAAAAACATCTTAGAATATTTTGCACTTTTAAGCGCGCTTAAGAGGTAAATTCCGATTTGTTTACAGCCAATACCTCTTATTTGCGCTGAGACTTAACTAAAAACTTAAATTGTATAAACATGTAAGCATTTTAACACTGTATTCGGCGAAAAATGCTTCAATTATGGACTTAAAATGATAGTTTATCCAATATATCTGCGTAACTTGCTAGTTTAGAAAGATAAAAAAAAAACGTGTCTACAGGCAAAATCGCTTATCTGCAGTACCTTTTGAAGAAAAGCCCTATTTTACCTACTCGGCGCGAGTATAGAGTAAATAACATAGCCTATCCTATTAAGGGATAAATTATCTAAATAGAACACAGAGACGTTTTAGTATAACTAGCTTTATAGGTTTTTAGAGCATGCAAACTTTAAATGCGTTTTCGAAACTACATTTCATGCAGATAAGCGATTCTGGTTGTAAGGGGACGATATCTCTCGGCACTTATCGAGACTGCTATTTATTATTATTATAGAAATAATACACTGCTAGTGCATTATTTCTCTCTCTATTATATCTCTGCTAGTGACTAGCAGCTCGTAGCTCTCAGAGCTGATGCGTGTATTGTATATTATCACTGCACTTGTGTTAGTCTTTTTTGTGTTTGTCCAGTCTATTTTAAAAACTGTTCACTGAATGTGCACTTATCACAAGTCCTGGGAGAGCATTCCACGAGTTAACAACACGATAGGGTAAGAAATGTTTCCTTGGGTTGCTTGCACTTGGTTGTTCGAACAGTCTCAAGGAATGTCCCCTCAAACGAGTATTTTCACTAACATTAAAAAGGTTTTTGATGCTTGGAGCATTGTAATGACCATGCAATATTTTATATGTCTATAAGCTCGCCTCGTTTTCTTCGCTCTTATAATTTTTGCGGATCTAGTTCTAGAAGTCGCTCTTCATATAACTTATTGCTTAAATTACGTCGACGCTTCGACCACTTTGCAGCGGCTGTCGAGTCTTGACCATGGCCACTGCAATGTGGTCGAAACGTCGAGGTTATTTTTAGTAGCCTTAAATAATTCCCGGTATATAAGTTAGAAGTTGTCAAGCATCAACAAGACCACAGGGACATTTCAATTTCCAACTATTTTCTTTATCCTAAGCTGGTATGTCATCAATGTTCAGTAGAGGAACCTTTTTATAATAAATTCCACAACTGGATAGGTATTTGACAAACAGGTTCTATAGGTAAGCGACTCAGTTATGTCTACTATGCCTGAGTCATACGCAGGATAAGAAACCAAAAGTGGCCCTTTCTGTATCAAGACAAAGTTAACGCCTTTGAGCCAACAAACTTAATAATGTTTCCTTTTGCCTTTTTACTCGTATTGAGTGATGTTGTACAGTCACCAGCATTAATGTCTGCCACAGTGGAGCGTGCAAAAATATCTGACACGTCCTTCCGGCCCTAGAAATAGAGTCGTATCAGATATTTATGCACGCTTGTTGTGTCAGATATTGGTGCTGGTGACTGTACCTACCGCGTCAAAGGTGTGATTTAATTTTGTATCAAAAATTCCGATGAAACGCCATCACAGGGTGTTCAGTCAGATTAACCCAACCACCTGCTAATGATCACTAGGTACTCTTACAAAATCACGTATCCTCAAATCAACCCTATCCCAACTGTATCCCAAAACAAAATTGACCCTTAAACTAATGTACATTAAGTTCAATTAGAAATATTATCGATTTTGAGGTCTCGTGTTTAAAAAGTAGTGACGATATCGGGATTCATTTTAAGACACTGTGGCTGCATTCACTACCACCTGACTTCCACAGGTGCCACCGACGCACATGTGCATACCAAATGAACGAATATTTATGACAGCGGCACTGGGCGAAGTTCCGAAAACGCATATATGCGTCGGTGGCAGTGAATGCGTTAAAGGCGTCATTAAATCCCACAGTGTAATTATGCGTTAAGTAATAGCCACAGAAAAGACACGAACAAATTGCGTGTACGACCAACTTTAGGTCTCTATAAATAAAATATTTAAGATATAGATAAGAGAGTTCATTATTAAATTAGTTTCGACGTGTGACATTGGAAGATTACGAGAGATGTTTTTAAAGTATCACTTATTATAAATTGGTTACGTTAGCTTATGTGGACGTGTGCTGTAAGTTTATTCGTCCGTACCAACCTTCACAAAACAATAACTTTGACGAAATTACAAAATAGAAACAGTTTACACCGCTGCTGGCACCACAAACGAAAATAAATAAAAATAGAATTCTGCGGAAAAAACTATGGCTTATGCAGCTATGTAGTATGATTGTGTAGCCCAACTAAGTAGTTTGATGCAATTGTGTGCTGCGTGCAACTGTATGCATGGACCTATGTTATATGTGCTTTTTATATTCATATTTGAATCCGCGGTGTCTGCAGGAAAAAGCAATAGACAGCTATAATTGACAGTGGTCAATACAGTAGTTTTATGTTATGTATGAGCTACTTTTGTCGCATTTTTTACTTTTTAAATATGTTATAGTATGATTTTTTTAAGGTGTCCCGATCTCGTTAACAGCCCCCTTTCAAACAATATATTCACAAGTGTGTAATCCTCAGTTTATTATAAGCGGAAATATGAGATAAAATATCTCACTGAAATAACGACATTTTAACAATAGAGAGTTCATCTTAAATTAAACTTTGTTGGCAGATAGTATTTTTCAAAATTGAATGCGTCGTAGACAAGCAGTCTCATGGAAAAGTATTATCTCCGAACGTGTATTTATTTTAAAATGCACTTTCTGCTCTAAACAATAAAGTTGTTATTTGAATGAACTATTCTATTTTATATTTTTATTTATTTTAAACTGAGGATTATGCGATTGAGGGCACAATATAATACAATGGCTTTGTTTGAAAGGTGGGCTGTTAACGTGATCGGGACACCTCAAAAAATTCTTACTATACCGATGAGACCCCCGATATTGATCACTTGTTAGAACATTTCGTTTGTCCATCTACTTTAAGCAATATCTACGACAATGGAGAAGGTATGCACAATATTCGTACAGCTGGACGTCCCCAAATTATATTGAAAAGTTAAGACACATTTGTTATTTTTGTTTAATTCTATTTATCGTTTGAAACCAAAGATTTAAGGATGATTTTTATATTTTTGATTGTGTATTCCCTTCGTGCCTTAAAATTTTATCTTTTAAAATAAAATATTGGTTAAAGTTGTGGCTAATTATTTGGACCCATGTTTGTTGCGTTTCACGCAGAAATAGGAATATTAATAATTTATTACTGTGGTTTGGGGGGCAGCAAGCGTCTAATACGGCACGGATGACTTTGGAGAACTTTGCCTTAAAATCACTTAATTATTTTTGTAATAAAAATATTAATAATGCTGATCTACACTACCTTTAACTTTAACCGTCAATATTGCGATTTCATTTATAAAATAATTATTTAATAAGTGCCATGTGAAACCATAAACTCAATATCGGGTGTGGCCTGTAATATGAGCAAATAATTAAAACATTGATCATACTCCTCAAACTGAACAACAGCGACTTTTAAAAATAATTAGTATAATTTTTAACCGTGACAGGCGACGTCAGTTGGATTCTAGGATGGCGTACATTGATGGCAATATTTAATTTGTATGAAAAAAGAAAAATTCAAAGACTCCATTTGTTTTAAAAGTCGCTGAACTAATGTTGCTCAGTTTGACGAGAACTATCTATGTTTTAATTTTTTGCTCGTATTACAGGCCACACCCAGTATACTGACGTAGGTATATAACAATGAAATAAATAAATAAACATAACTTAAAAACTATTTACTGTAGGATACATTTTATAACAAATTTAGTTTACGCTCATTATAAATAAAAGTCGATAAAATACAATAATCAATCGCTGTAATCATATAATGATTTTATAATATCTTAACAAATCATCAACGTCAATTTATATATAAAAGTTGATATAAATCTAGATACATTCACTGTACGTTTAGAAATAATGTAAAAAAATTACAATAACACCAAATTAGTACATTACTAAATTAACATAATTTCACAAATCCTTTATTATAAGATTGTACAATTATTATCTACTTTGTGGGGCAAAATCAAAGTCTATACTTCAACCACAATTGTATCATATATGTCACGCAGAAACAAATGTCTGCGCACGTTATTGGTCGCGAAAAAGCAAGGTCAATTTCTATTTACCATTAACAATATTTTAGTACACTGTGGTAAATGAAAACTTTAATAGTATGAACCGTCAACACTTTTTCTGACGAAAGTTTTTATGATTGTCATTCCCTCTGAGCCTCAGCACAACTAAGCAGAAAAAATATGCTAAGCCATTGTGATCTTAATTGGGCAGGTAATTTCCTGGATAAAAGAAAAATATTCTATTTCGTTCGTCAATTACATTGTCAAAAAATATTGGAGACGATCATTTCCTTTGTCAATCAAACAAAGCATCGCAACCTTCACAAAAATGACCTGGTGTCAACCTACTTCAAACACGCGTTAAATGTTTTCTGGATAAATAAAATTGCCGATGACTCAACCAGTTAGTCTTCGCTAAACTATGGGTCAGAAGGGATTCGAAATACTCCAGACTAAGTCAAGCCATCCAAACTAACTGGTTCTAAAATTACCAACCAAAAGAACATGACACGTTCATCGCCAAAACGTTTTCGTACCTGGTGCGACTGGGACTTTCGCATGCATTTTAACCAGAATCACGCACCAGAAGAAGTTTAAAACAGCCAGCATTAAATACGTTGAATCCAGAAGCTGAACTTCGAGGAAAGCTCCAAGTTTTTTCATCAAAAATTTATCACTAGCACAACTTGCGAACAAGTCAACAGTTCCTTAGTTTCATCAGTAGCGCATGCAACGCGCCAGCTCTATGCTAGGAGCAGCCGTGGCGCTGCATCCAGCCGGTGTACCGGGCCACGTCGGCCTGGGACACGGTGCGCCTGGTCTTGTCCGTGGCAGCTGCCAGGTCGTCCCGGGAGATGGGCGCCTCCAGCTCCGACCGCTTGAGGTGCCGGATCTGATCCGGGGACTTGCCGGCGATCTTGCGGCGCATCGTCATCATTGCTGCGTCTCTGGAAGAAAGAATGCAAGAGTACGAATGTTGAATTGTCAAACGAGTATTAGTTAGATAAACTCTAAACGCACTCTAAGTACAAGCAATTTCCTGGGCAAAAACAGTGGAACAGTTTGCCCGAGACAGTGATCAGTGTGAATACTTTTAAAACAGACTTGATAAGTACTTTGAAGACAATTACACAAAACAATGATATGCACGCATCAGCTATAAGCTTGTGCATTATAGACAATAGTGCAAAAAATGGTTAGATCAGTTTTTATTTCATATAGAAATCGCCAAACTTCTCATGATCAGGACCGCTGCAATGTGGCCGAAACTTCGAGTTAACTTTTTAAGTCGTGACGTGAGTTATGTCATTTATTATGAGGAAACACCACTACGGCATCAGAGCTGTGCAAGGGCAGAAACAGCTGCCATAAAATATACAACCTTGTTAAATTTCTTGCTGCATACTTTTTTCAGCATTTTTTGACATTCGTAAGTGCTTTTGTTACATCTTAAAATGAATAAAGATATTTTGACCTTGACTTTACTTACGTAAAAAAGAAAACGCCGTAAAATTAACAACAGGCAATAAAAATATACGTGTGACTAAACGCACGTACCTACGCTCAAGGACTTTAATTCATGAGCCGAGCCACCATGGCACCTTTCCAAAGGAAAAGTCATTACGATTTTCATTGTTATTTAATGCGATGTCACTATGACGTTTACTAAGAAAAGGTTCCACAGTGGCTCATGAATTAAAGTCCTTGACTGAACCACGTACACGAGAGGTCTATCTCATTTTCACTGGCTTCCTGTAGCGTTGTACGCTTTACCTGCACAGGTTGCAGATGTCGGACCCGCTATAGCCATCCAGCTTAGAAGCCAGGTCTTTCAAGTCCACGTCATCTGCCAGCACCACTTCTCGCAGACATAGTTTTAGCAACTTTACGCGCGTCGTTTCTGAAAATCGAAATTAAACATAATGATTTTCATGTTTTTCCCTTAAAGTACCCGTGTATCATGTAACTTATGGTGAATTAATTAACCCTTTGTCCCGTGCATGAATCAATGACAAGAGACGAGCAACATTGAGACATCTTACCGTCCGGTAGACCGATGTAGATCCTCTTCTCGAACCGTCTGCGGAACGCCTCATCGATGTCCCATGGGTGGTTGGTTGCTGCCAACACCATAATGATTTTGTCTCGATGACTGAAAGAAACAACCATTTGTCAGCGGGTCAAACTGAGTATGAGACAGAAAAATCCATCTCTTATCAAACTTTTGATTTTACTCGTTAAAGTGTCTAGCTGGATGATGAGCAAAAAATAAAGAGTGTTTATTGTTGAAAATAATAATTAGTGTTCGTTATCTTGCCTGCTGCATCTTTTTCTATGCAGATTTCTAAAAAATAACTTTGCGAACCCGCAGTGGCTTTTCAATTTTCATGCATCCAGAATCATCAGCTAGAACCTACATACTTTATCTTTAAAATTAAGGTGCTACAAATAAATAATGGAGCATCAAAAAAGGGTTCAGATTTAGTAAACATTTGTATTTATCTTACAAAACGGCTGATAATCCATCCATCTGAATGAGGAGTTCAGCTTTGAACCGCCTGGAAGCTTCATGCTCTGAGTCCGCGCCTCGCACTGCGCAGAGCGAATCCACTTCGTCCAGGAAAATGGTACTCGGTGCGTAGAATGCCGCCTGAAATAAGAGATTAGAGTTACAATCCACCTTTACCATCATCATTGACAACTAAGAACATACATGGTCCGTCAGACTACATATTTCGTTAAAATCGGTTTCTCCCTGCTGAGGATCATGATACTCTGAGGATCGTGATTTTCTTCTGGATTTTCTTTTCTTGACGAGAGAGCTGGTAGCAGCTGTCTCTAATATGGTAGTGTCATAGAGCATTTTTAAATCATCAGTCAATCAGTCATGCAAGCAAAGAAACGACGTGCTTAGAAAAGGAATTTAACTCTTGCAGTTGGGATTTTGTTTGATTTTTATTTCTTAACATAGTGTCAACGTCTGTCCTGAGAATTCCGCTAGCAGGTCAAAGCCTCTCGGTTCGGCATTACCTTAATAACCCAAGTACCAATTTCAAAGATAACCAAATAAACCAAACCGTCTAACATGTGGTAGCATGGTGAACGGTTGTGTTGCTCTGAGATGAACTCTGGTAGAGTGTGGTAGTGGTGACAGTTGGATTTGTGAGATTATTTGTATGTGTTCTACAGCGTGGAGGTAGAGGAGCTCAATAAACATACATGTTGCGGGTGAGAAAAGTCATTGTTTACAGTTCTTTGTTCAAACATACCATATCGAACAGCAGCCGAACCAGTTTCTCCGAATCCCCGCGATACTTAGATGTGAGGGTAGCAGAGGATACATTGAAGAACGTGGTCCTGCATTCAGTGGCCACCGCCCGCGCCAGAAGCGTCTTCCCCGTGCCTGGGGGACCTGTCAGCAGCACGCCTTTCCATGGTCTACGAATACCCTGGAATGCAAGGGACGTAAGCTAGTGTAGCTTGGCAATGGGTTAACTCAAATTCTCTCATTAGAAAACTTGATACATTTTAAATAGTCGTGGTAAATCAGTGGTTTAACCTATTGCCACTCAAGCAGAGGATTGTGGGTGGGGAATTGAGCTCACACCACTGAGTTTTTTGGAATTCATATAAACAATAACTTCAAGAGCTTTTCAAATAAAGAACTACAGAGGGACGGGAGGGGTTACAGACGTGAGTTATTCGTTATGTTTTAAAATGATTTAATCTCACGGTAGTTTCATTTTCAAAACTATAGAGGGAGCCCGCAAACCTGCGAAACAATTCAAAGAAGTTCATCGTACTGAACGCGATGCAGAATGTTTTTACATGTTTTAGGGAAATTAGTTATGTCATATTAGAGGCATTGCTTAGGGTTAAGACCTAACGAATCCTAACATTACAAAAAACCTACGAGCAAAACCACATGGCATACATTTTACCCGTATTAGTAGTTTTTACTATGCTTGAATTTAAACGACTTTTCTGCATGTTCGCCATTATTTCTAAACACGTCTATTAAATCCTAACAACAACCTTAAACCACGCCAGTTTAAAAATTACAGAATCTTTCATCCAAAAGTCACATTTTCGGGTCAAATTTACCCAAAATTTCATTTTATTCAAACTGACCAAACAATTGTAATTGGAAAATTACGACAGAATGAGCAAGTTCCAATTCTAACGCGATAATATCTCTACACGCGAAGGCCCAATTTGCCAGAAACTAGGCAAAGTCCGCTATTTCTTGAATCATTACCCAACATTTCAAGTGTGCCACTTGTGTGAAAATATAGTAATAATAAACCAATCACATTTGGGGGTTTGGGAATAATTTATGCATGTTTGTAAGACAAGTGATATACTTCATTGCAACGTAAAGGTGCTCCATAAAATCAAAAAGAAAATATATACTTCTACAGTTGCTTTGCCATGCACAGTTTTATAAAACAATAGTTTTGTTTGCGACGACGATCTAAGCAAAAATAGGTCTGTTGTAACAGTTTTTTGTTGTGTGCCATCACGAAACTACGTCAACTAAGTGGATTTACTGGCTTACCTTAAAATAATCAGGCATAACAAGCGGCAAAACCATAGCCTCTTGCAGCACAGATTTTGCATCATCCAAACCTATGACATCTCTCCAGCGAACATCAGGATTCTTTTGCAGTATGTCCCTTTCTAAAGTCTCAACAAGATGTAGTTCATAGCCCGTCGCATCGAAGACTTTCTCATCTTTTTCAAAAATGGTGACATCACCTGCTTCTGCGGGTATGTCGCTTTTTCGGGGTATAGGTTTGATTGGCACCAACTGCCTTGCTCTTGAGGTTTTCGGTATCCTTTCGACTGATCGTGTTTTCCTTCCGCTGCCCATTGAGGATGCTGTGGACGTTTTTCGAGACACAATTGAGGGTAAAGTGGGTTGTATGTCGGGGTCCCTCCGGCGTAGCGTGCCGGCCCATTTCTCTGTTGTAGGGTCTGATTGTTTGGCCTGGTCCATCGGTTGCTCTTGGAACGTGTTCACATGCGTTGGTCTTACCACTGCAACAAACCAGATGAGTCATCATCACAATTTTGATGCTAGTTTTGTCGTTACGCCTAAAATTAGCTGACAGTGGTAAGCCCGTCATGTGCAACGTTGAACATACCTAAAATCTGCTATTCAACTTATCGAATGGCGAACACATTACCAGGGCGATTATTTGAGCGTGTAAACCGCCTGGTTTTTCTGGTCATTTTTTATGAATTGGCTGTAGATTTTGATGTCGTTTTCAATTATTTCTTAGAGTTCCTGTATTTCTACCAGATAACTAAAAAACTCTATGAGAATATTCGGCCATTTTTACAGAAATGTGGCCATAAAAATGAGACGGCAGAAACGCTCGAATAATCGCCCACCAGGTGTTTCAGATATTATCCACAATATCTCAGTAGGTGGTTGCCTGGTTGGGCTAGTTTGACTGGACACCTCCGTAAGGTGGGCTTGCCCAAACCAGGGTTAACTACAGCAGTATGTATGGAACTTTTATCCATGACCCAGAGTAAACGATTTATTTTTCTTAACCCTAGATAGATCGTGCCAGTAGCCCTCAATATTTCTCAAGTTTTAATAATTGTGTTTTTTTACAAAGATGTTCAGTCAAACTATAACTCATCCATTTGCTGAAATATTTTTTGTATACCTCTTGCCTAAAATAGATACAATGAGGATTTTTGTGATGCGAGTTGTTGCCTGATGTAGTCATTTTTGAAGTTTGTGATTGGTGAATTCTCTAAATGGGCCAATCGCAAGCGAAGTCGTAACATCAAATGGACCTCCTCCTTCTTTTTTTAACCCCCGACGCAAAAAGAGGGGTGTTATAAGTTTGACTGCTATGTGTGTCTGTCTGTGGCACCATAGCTGTTGAACGAGTGGGCCGATTGTAATGCAGGTTTTTTTATTTGAAAGCAGGTTTTCTAGCAATAGGTCTTAGACATGTTTAATCAAAATCGGTTCAGCCGTTTTTGGGATATTGAGCTTTGAAGTGACGGTCGGGGTTTTTCCAACTTTTTTTTATTTTTATGTGCAATGAAGAGTTTACGTACCTACATACAAACGGACCTCATAATATTATCGTTATCTAGCGATATTAAGGGGCTGTTTCACCATCAGTTGATTAGTGTTAACCGACGGTTAAATGTGATGCCGTCTCCGTCTATTCGAACAAAACAAATAGAGACGGCATCACACCTAACCGCCAGTTAACACTAATCAATGGATGGTGAAACAGCCCCTAAATCTTTCGCAAATCCCTCACTAACGCATTTTAAGAATACAGTTGTAAGTTTCAAAGCCGTGGTGGCATAGTGGTTTGACCTATCGCCTCTGAAGCTGAGGGTCGTGGGTTCAAACCCCGGCTCGCACCTCTGAGTTTTTCGAAATTCATGTGCGGAATTACATTTGAAATTTACCACGAGCTTTGCGGTGAAGGAAAACATCGTGAGGAAACCTGCAACAAACCTGCGAAGCAATTCAATGGTGTGTGTGAAGTTCCCAATCCGCACTGGGCCCGCGTGGGAACTATGGCCCAAGCCCTCTTGTTCTAAGAGGAGGCCTGTGCCCAGCAGTGGGACGTATATAGGCTGGGATGATGATGATGATGACTTGTTAGTTTCAAGCTGTAAATGCGATGCGTAAGCTACCATAGTGTGGTCAAGTGGCTGGTCACCTTGTGTAGGTGGATGCCGCGTACCGTTAGCAGCATGCGTATCGGGCTGCTTGGCGCGCTCTCGCCTCGTGTCGCTCCTCTCGGTCCTGAGGCCATCGCGAGGCGGTTCTTTGCTGTCGTCCCCTCGTCTTGTGCTCATGCGGGCGAAGCCGAACGGCTGCAGACTCTCGTTCATCATTCTGTCCATCATCCTGGCCATTTGGTGGAAGGAGGAGGACGGGCTGTGAAAAAAGGTTAGGTCTTATTACACAGTATCGTGGCTGACTCATTTGGGGCTGGATTTAGGGATGGACCTTCGGCGCTACAGACCCTGGGCCTCTCCAAGGGAGGAGGATCCACAGTAAGAGGTTTAAAAAAATATGACGGGTCTTCTCAAGAGGTTTTTCCGAAGTGGTGGTAGATTTTTTGACAGTCAAAAGTGCTGGTTATTGCCTAAATTTAATGAAAATACTCGTATTCTGACTAACTTTGATATCGGTAATACCGTCTCTGAACAAGTACCTATCATAGACATTTTTCACATAAGATTACAAGATATTCACAAAGATTAGTTAAACAGGATTAGTTTGGTTTACGTGCACAAGGAAGGTATTTTTATAAATTCTTCGGGGATAGAGAAGTAGCTTATTTTTTATTATTTTCTGGAGATGAAGCTGCACGTAGTAAATAGGAAGCTCATCACATAAACTGATATCGCGGAAAATATTTGTCTGAAAAATCGAATCCATTATCAACGAATTGTCTAAATTAAGACCGATTCATCAAGCCCATGATACATTTTCGTCTTGCGACTGCCTTAATCAACCTGTAACATTGCCAACATTGTTATTTTGTACATTGCACCTCTCGGTCTTAATAAATATATGTCGTTTTCGATTATTTTTAGAACATTTTGTGCTCAAACTCTGCACGGCTAGGTGAAAGAAGCTTTTGACCACATGATAAAAAGTGTAGACGAGGCCAAAGGTTATCTCAATGGTTCAGTAACAGCTTATTCACCCTTGAAGTGCTCTACAGCTAAATTGCCCTTGCTCTTGTATTCCATCATACTGAGCGCGCATACTCAGTCCGGCACTCTTAAATCGTATCTACCCTGCTTAATAAATAACCAATGTACATACGTGACGACTGGTTGTTCAAAGAACTGTCGTAGCCCCCTGACATTAGGGTACAAGAAATCACCGAAGCCAAAATCCATAGTGGGCATCAAAACTCTTCGAACATTTGCTAAAAACATAGGTGTGCCTTTAAAAATTCATTCAAGACGCATCACGGGAACATTTTTTTTACTATTATTTATTACGGAACTTGCGGCTTATTATACTTCTAATATTGTTGTGTAGCGCTTGACAGTTATGTTTGACGGCGGTTGCTATGGCAACCTGTTTGCGGAATCAAGCCTGACCATTGCGTACAAAGCGACAATTTTATTTAGTTGCCGAGTAAAGATTTTTTAAGCGATTTCGTGCTTTATGTGTATGGAATTGGGACGCCTTAATCTTAGTGTTGTGATAAGGATAAGGTTGTTTCGTAGTAAAGAGGTCCTTGACTGGTCTAGTTACTTGAAGTAGGTGAGCATAATTTATCAGATGATCATCGAAAGTAGTTTACTGGCCTCATACCTAAACCTTAGCAATTATTTGGGCAGTATACTAAAAGGGGTGTTTTTTGTCATTCTGAAGCTTACGAGCTATATTTTTATGAAACAAGAGGGGTCAAGAAGTAAGCAGGTCACGTAATAAAAGATGCATTTCACTGGAAATAATATCTACTTGGACAAACACTGAAAAATATCCAGTGCAATCGTATTCGCATAACAACTGTTACATCGTATTATCCAATATTATAGTCAGTGATTCAAGTTCCTATTCCTGGGCACCTGGTACTCAGAAAGGATTTTAAATGCATTACCAACCCAGCTGGCTTGCCCCAATCATTCTTCGACGTTGTTGCACAACTTGCGCAAGCAGAACTGCTTAAACATCATAGCAAAAGTATAGATCCGATCGCGCCCTCCGGGTCACAAAATCTTTAGTTTTTTAGGATTTCGTAATTTTTAGAAGATCTGCATTTTGGCATACTAAGCTTATTTGATGTTTGTTATTGCTATCACTTTTAGCGTTACCCCTAGTGCAAGAAGTGATCGGAAATGTGATGGGTCTACTGGGTTTCTTCTAGGATGGCAAATAATGTCGAGTAGATACATAGATCAATCATTTATTTGAAACTGCAAATAGGTACCTACACAATCAAAATTACAGAGTACAAAATATCAGTCCAACTTAAAGTAAACATTTGATACTGTTCATGTGCGTTATAGTTGTGCATGTGCATAACCTAACCAGAAAAACCACCGACATTGTCATTTCAAAGTTCAGTATCTCATAAACAGCTAGACCAATTTTTACAAACTTTTATTTAGTTTCACCTGTCCCGTGGTGTGTCTGTTCCGATAGTCGGATTGCCTTGAAATTTGGCATACTTATGTAAATTGCCTGACAATACAATAATCTGTTAGTAATCCTGATAGTCCGGCCAGGATCGTTTTCGCAGGACGGAACTCTTCAACGGTTATGGCATCGACTTGAAATTTGTTATGCAAATGTAGTTTGGGTGACAATGCAAGGACAAAAAAAGCTGGTGTATTAAAAATGAAATTTTAACCAAAAACTTTTTATCAAACAAAGCTAAGAACACAAAGAAACTCACTTTCACGTGAAAACCAAACATCGATCCATCTGTTTGCGAGCTACGATGACAGACAGACCGACAGACAGATATTGGCTCAGAGTCAATATTGCTCACTCTATTCTGTCACAATCCACAGGATTGAGAGTTGAAAAAAACAGCCTGTTCCTGCCTACAACATAAAATACTGGGTACTAAAAGACACTTTTAATTTTCCTGTTTTAAAACAGATATCAGGCCTTCAGAGACTTTCAAGGCTCAAGGCCCACAAACCTTCTGGGTCACCGTCAAGTCAATGGTCACGTATCGATAGTTTACTGTCCCTAATGTCGGCTTTTGAACTTCAAGTGCCGATGAATCCAATATGTGTCAAAGGTTGTCGAATTTGTAATCTATTGATGCACGATGATATCTAACAACCTACATTCGTAAGCCATGGATCATGAAGTGATGAGTCATCACTGATGACCATTAGGTTCTGGCAGGACCATGGTGTTGCTCAAACTTCTTAGGCCACTGCTTCCTCTGGTCAATTTTTTCAAGACACAAGTACTACTTCATAGTCAATGATGAAAACAGGTCCTGCGCCGTCATCCTTTACTAGAAGAAAGGTTTCTGGAGAATAAAGGTGTATGGTGTAGGTGTATGGGGAAGTATTGTTTGACATCCCGCAGGGTGGAGAGACAGTTATGGTAAAGATCGGGAAGCCATGGATAGTCGTTAAGATCCTTGGATTAGGACAGTCCAGCAGAGTGGACGTCTTCCGAATAAAATAATGATAGCCATAATTATTGCGTCCAATATTGCAACCGTTTAGTCCAAAAGTTTGCTTACTGCTAAAGACTAACGTGAAGACTCCTGACTTCGTATAATGTCTACTTACTACGAACGAGTCAAGTTATAATTGTCAATCGAGCGCAGAGATTCTTTTTTAGAATCTCACCCCAACCCTCTTTGCCAATAAAGTACTTGGCCATCCGCTATTGCCTAGCCTAGTAAAGTTGTTTACAGTACGAACTATTAGCAAGTGAGTGACGGATGTGTGCCAAAGGTCGTTGCCTGGACAGAGGCCGTTGAACCGTTCATTGATAATGCAATCGATGGGGTTTAAGGAAGGACGAGTCGCAGGGGTTGGTATGTTGTTTGTTTGTATGAACTGTTTCGAATAGTTGGATAGTAATGAGTATTTTAGATTCAATTTGTGGTTGAGGAGCGATATCTATAAGGTGTTCCATGGCTATGCCATGTGGAGGGAAAGTATCTTAAAGTATTCCAGAAAGAATATTTTGCTGAAAGAAGAGCTCGTTTTGTTTTTGGAGACAATTTCAATTGTATTAAAAAAATGAATAAAGTAAAGAACTGAATTACAGAATTGAAATTACTCATACTATCTTAATTGGATAAAATAATCCTTGTGGTTGAGCCTTTTGATCTGTGGTATAAGATTTTGAATTGTAACATCTATTTATTTACTCCGTAATATCAAACGTAAAGTATATAAATGGCATACTAAATTGTAAAATAATGTGGTTGACTTTTGAATAAATAAAAATAAAGATTTGGAGAATTAGATTCCCAGTTCAGACTGAGGTTCATTTTAAGTTCAGTTTAAAATTTAAATGTAGGTAAGTACAGTAGAAGAAACGCGTCGGTTTATTTCGTTTTCCTGAAGATCCAAATGATAAAGAAAACGAAAACCGATCTTTTGTTTCGAGTTCCGAACGGCATTACAAACCAGTTTGTGTTCTTGACTTTTTTAACCCCCGACGGAAAAAGAGGGTTATAAGTTTGACCGCTATGTGTGTCTGTGTGTGTGTCTGTCTGCTCTTAAACGGGTGCACCGATTTGAATGCGGTTCTTTTTATTTGAAAGCAGATTTTCTAGCCATGGTTCTTAGACATGTTTCATCAAAATCATAATCACCAATCAATCTGAACCATTGTCATATGATTCATGTACTGACAAATAAGCCTATGTACCTACTCGTAAACGTGCTGAACTATTTTATTTTATTTTATTTTATTTTATTTGTTTATGTTTCACTGACATATTTATAAGTAATACTAACGAATAATGGATCCTAGTTATGTTAATAAATATTTTTTATTATTATTATTAAAATCAGTTCAGCCGTTTTTAAGATACTGAACTTTGAAGTGACAAAATCGGGGCTTTTCCAACTTTTTGTTGGTTAGGTTAGTTACTGATTGAACAGTTCAACATTTTCTGCATCCCAAGCTCTATTACTCTATACACCCATTCAACTTGATCTGTGCGAAGCAAACCCACGCGATTTCTATGCTATAATACTGACCTTCTATTAACAAAATGATACTACAACTATTTTGAAACAGGATACTTGTATTATTACTGCGTATACGCACCTAACCGTTGAAACAGGCATCAGTCAATGACACAAGGGAATAAGGATATGCATAGTCATGTCCTGAAAAAATTGTTCCTTGTGTCATTTTCGTAAAGCAGAAATTTGACTCTTAAGACAGCTCTTTTACAGTTTATGCTTGTAGATCTTTAATTTAGTGAGAACCATTTTCTTCTCAGGCAGAAGCTGTCATCTTCAATTTGATTGCAGTTTGAAATTATTCTGCCCACGTGAAAATTTAATTTAATGGATGTCTGTGGGCGTTAAAGGACGTCTGGACTTGTAGTGGTCTAAATCTTGCCTTATTTCCTGAATCATACGGTTTTGAGTTTGTTATTTGTGAGATTATGCGACTTACTTCTAATAATAAAGTGAAGCATGACAACAGCCCATTGTCGTTTGAGTCTGTAGGGTTAAACGGTTAAGACCTTTTTAAATAACTATCTTCTAGATTTTTTTCATAATAAGCAATAATAAGCTATTGTATTTTTTATTTTCGTTCTTAGTAAAACTTTATTTATGTTATTACTTTATGTATATTAAACTAATACTATTGTTTGTAATGGGTAAACTCAAAACTACTAAACATAATTTTTAAATTCTTTCACCTACAAAAAGCTATACATATAATATATCAGAGAATAACTTGAGATTAAGTTAAGTATATTTTATCCCGGGAACCTGTAAAGTTCTCATGGGATACAGACGAAATTACGAGCAATAGCTACTTATACTTGGTTTTTTAGCATTAGAAAGCAGGTACCTAATCCATCTTGACGTGTTTTTTTATTGAAAACGAAGTAGGTGTAGTCAGTTATAACATGACCTATGAGCTATGAGTTTCAATATCTCCCGTACTTATGCACCCAGACACGCAAACAATTAATAATTGATGCACTCCTATTAACTAATTGTTAATCACCATTAGCTGTCTAGACTGCCCATTACACTCACTACGGACATAAATATCTAGACTTCAGGGAAACCTAACATACATCAATCATATCTGATCTGAATAATAAAACACTGGTGTTGCTTCGAATAACGTTAGTTATTAGGTACCTACAGTCGATTACAATGGATGTAACCGTTTGTCCACC
This sequence comes from Choristoneura fumiferana, assembly GCF_025370935.1. Taxonomy (NCBI): domain Eukaryota; kingdom Metazoa; phylum Arthropoda; class Insecta; order Lepidoptera; family Tortricidae; genus Choristoneura; species Choristoneura fumiferana. The sequence goes on along the minus strand of NC_133475.1, from coordinate 19,479,892 downwards.
TTAGCATATTGGAAAGGTGAAAAAATCGGTCAAGAGCGTGTCAGACTCGCGCACCGACGGTTCCGCTAAAATATAAAAGCTAGCGAAATAGTACTTTATGCAACTGTTACGTAATAAGGGTCCTTAAAACACGTTTCATAAAAGGATCACACGAGTGTTTTAAGGGCCTAATTACGTACAGTTGCAGTGACATCCATATATTAAATCCTCTATTATGCGCTCAAGAACCATAGAGAATGACCTGCATTGCAACCAGAACTATGTCTGCCCCACTACCCCCTGCGCCTGGTGAAGATGAAGCCCCGCCACCGCTCCGTGCGGTAATGTTCATTACGATATCGATTTCGGCATCGTAATGTTCATTACGGTATCGATTTCGGTGTCGTAATGAACATTACGATACCGCCGGGTTCATAATAGAATCCAATGTCGTAATGCTGGTCTTTATGTATGGTTTCTGAACGCATAATGGAGGATTTACTTTACTATATGGGTGTAGATAAAATAAGTTTGTTCTACATACCCTTTACATACCTACATAGTATTTATATGACATACAAAGTAATTTTTGACGGAATAGTATATATTGGACTTTTTACTTTGATTGTGTTAAAGTTAAGAGGTCAAAGCAACCTTACTACAGACAGAGTTCAGTACACTTTTATGATTATATATTTTATAAACTTATAAACATTTTTTTTAACATAACAAAGGACTGTAGACGTTTGTTTTTCATATTAATCTCAACTTAATATCTCCACGCGTTCCTGAAAAAAGGATCTTGATAGACATATAAACAAACAGACGGACGGACAACGACACAGTCCGATAAGGGCTCACTTTTTTGAGGTGTATGTACAGTACTCTAAAAATATAATTATTATTGCTAGCCTATTATGTCCCATTGCTGAGCAAAAGCAAGAGCTGGCCCTTGTCTGCAGTGGACCTCTAGCGCAATAAAACCTTAATATAACTATCGGGGGAGGATTTAAAATAAATATCATTTATTTTCAGATAAGAAAATCCATAAATTATTAGTGACATTGGTTATACTTACGAACTATGGTAGTAGATATATTATAACTATTATTTATGTCATTGGAATTAAATAGTCCTGTAAAAATAAAAATAATTAGGGGAATATTTAATAATTTAATTTATTTGGTAATTTTTGCTTAGCAGGGACTCTAAAAATAAATTTTATTTTTGTAGTCGTCTACACTATATCTTAATCCATCTTTGACGTCAACCTTGAGGTTGGCATTGTAAACAAATGGAGGTGAATTATTATTGTTTCTTACATTAGAAAGGGGCGTTCTGTGTGTGGTGCTAATTTCGAGGTAAGTGCGTGGTAAGTGTGATATAATCGTACGAAGGTTGAGATCCTATTCTGGGTGTCACTTTTTACGGATCAAGAATCCCGACCTTTCCCTATATTTCGTGACATTAAAGCTCAAAGTTTCAAGGTACAGACTGACCAAGTTATCTGTGAAGCCAGATCAAGCAATACTACACTTTATGCGAACGATATTAAAACTTTTTCGATTCACAGATAAGTTTTTTAGTTTTAAGCTCGTTTTAAGCATGCAAAGTCGTGAGGTCTAATGGTCTATAGCTCTTGGAACCACTGGTTTATAAATATGTATAGGTATAGGTACATTTTATATTCGGTATCAACTGACAGCTGACATTACAGCGTGTATACTCTTGTTATAACCGCAAACTTTACAGATAGTAAAGGTCCTAATAAATACACTTTCATATGTTTTATTGAATTAATACTATCTGTTTACCTAAAATAATTTAACACGCAATGTAAACTTCATGATCACACTTCTGTTTTAATTTGAAACGTCGCACTTTTTGACGTGACAGCTGTCACAAATCCGCTTCACTCTCGTGTCAAATTACTGTACAGTCACCAGCATTAATATCTGCCACAGCGGAGCGTTCAAAAATATCTGACACGTCCTTCCGGTCCTAGAAATAGAGTCTTATCAGATATTTATGCACGCTTGTTGTGTCAGATATTGGTGCTGGTGACTGTACGTAATAACGTAATACGAGGACATTACTCATTTAAAAAAAAAAAAGATTTGGTTATTAATGCTAAACTGTAAACTTATTAACGTCGCTTCACAGCACTAAAATCAACGTCTAGTTAGTTTTAGTGCTTATACAAAAAATGCAGCTGTGTAAATACATATTAATTTCTAAACCAACGAGCTAAATCTTTACTTCACTACTGCACCCTCAAGTGAGGTCAATTGTTGACAAGTTACAAATATAATGTTTTTTAACTTTCGTCATTTTCACTCAGTCAAAATACCACAAACGGGACTTATCACGCTAAAACACGAGTACACGAGTTCAGTCTACTCGTGACCACGGCCACTGAACTGTGGTTGAAACGTCGAGGTGAAAACGTTGAAACCCGTTTGTGGTATTTTGACTATAAGTTACAAATAATTAAAAAGACTATATACAATGTAGTATACAATGTATTATTCTTTGACTCGGACATTCGTCCGAAAAAAAAACCGAATAAAATTTTCTGCATGACCCCTTTAGCTTTGTAATTTCGTGCCTTCTATACCTTAAATAAATTAGGCTCGTTTCCGTTCAGTATAATTACTGGCTGTGTTATAATACTGCCGCACTGCCCCCTTTAGAACCCTTTGCTTTGTCCATACGCGGTAATTGTAAGGCACGCGATGTGCGAAGGAGGTCATAGCGAGCCTTCAATTGTTTCTGAAGTGTTGGAAAAAGTTATGTGTATAAAGACATAGTTGAGTACAGTACAGAGTTACATTGACCTTTAAATGATCAAATTTCGCTATAATTTCTTTGGCAGATGTATGGAATTTCAATGTTACATCAGTAGCACAAAGATTTCACCCTAGTACAGTCACCAGCATTCATATCTGCCACAGCGGAGCATGCAAAAATATCTGACACGTCCTTCCCACCCTAGAAATAGACTCGTATCAGATATTTATGCACGCTTGTTGTGTCAGATATTGGTGCTGGTGACTGGCGCTGTTCAGTTTCTTTGAGTACCTACTTAACTTATATCCTATCCTAATAACCCGTTTTCACAAGACACATCCGATTCTTTGCGGGAACTGCAGGGCTACTACGAAACTCGAAACTTGAAGTTCGTGCCGTGCGGTCCCTCTGACACTATTTAATACGAGAGCGAGAGGGACCGCACGACACGAACTTTGAGTTTCGAGTTTCGTAGTAGCCCTGCTGCTTTTTGTATGATCCGATTAAGTGGAAATATCATTTCAATGCACGCGTTCAAACAAGTTTACGGTTGCAGAGTTCGGCAATAAAACCGATCCTGGAAAATGTGTCATCCGATTTAGCGACTGCAACTCGGTCCGGTCGTTTAATGAACCGGACTGATTTAGTGGCAACAGTATTATCTTGTATTACACAAGTTCGGAACAAGATTATTTATCGTGCTCTTACTATCAGCTTCACCGATGTAGAGCTGTAAAATTTTTCATTTTGACATTTCACACTAAATGCTATTAATGGATATGAAAATGTCACTCATTGAATACAATATTTCATTGGCACTTCGAGTGCCGTCGCAATCCGATTGAGATCCTACTTTTCACGATGGAAAACCACTATGTACAGTCAGCATCAAAACACATTAAAATTTGTCAAAGTATGGTGAGCCGTGGTGGCCGAGTGGTTTGACCTATGGCCTCTCAAGCAGAGGATTGTGGGTTCAAACCCGGCTCGTACCTCTGAGTTTTTCGAAATTCACGTGCGGAATTAAATTTTAAATTTTCCACGAGCTTTACGGTGAAGGAAACCATCGTGAGGAAACCTGCACAACAAACCTGCGAAGCAATTCAACGGTGTGTGTGAAGTTCCCAATCTGCACTGGGCCCGTGTGGGAACTACTACCCAAGCCCTTTGCCAAGAGCGCAGTCAGCGGTATCGGCAATTTTCGGAAAAATATTAGTTTTTCTTTCACAAATATACAATTTTACTCGCAAATGTGACGAAAAACATTGTATGTCGCACGGGTGGTAGTAGAATTACGAACATCGACTCATTAAAGCCCTCAGTCTTCGACTTCGGGCTTCTAATAGACTCTCGTTCGTAATTCCTTATTTACCACCCTTAAGACACAATGTACTATTCCTTTGAAAATGTTCCATGGTGGCTCATGAATTAAAGTCCTTGTACATCAAATGGCACTTACCAGCCAATGTCCCAAGCGGAGTGAAACGCAGGATGCGCCCCCATGGCTCCCAAGGGCACACCGAACCCAAACTCTATCTTGACGTCCTCCGACCTCCGCGGCCACGACCCTCGCGCCTCCCCCGCCTCTTTCGCCTCCGAGCCACCGGCTTTCCCGTCGTTCGTCATCCTTTACTTTCAAAATTCGAACGTCGTTCGATGTTCACTTGCTTTTTGCCAAAATTTCAAAATTAAAGAACGCGATGGTGTTGTTTTTTTTTGCGCAAGTTGTATTCGCGACCAGTCGCAGTGTTTTGTTCTTTTGGTTAACAAATTTTCAAATTGAACGCGATGGTGTTTTGTTTTCGGCAGGTTGTACGTTTGCGAACGGTGGCAGTGTTTTGTTTTTTCCTTTAAAGCGAAGTCCGTTTTGATAGTTAGTTATGTTTTGTTACCGCTTTTAGCTTGATTGCGAACGCATAAAGTAATTAAATTACTAGACTGTTATGATGTACTTTAGAGTGTTTACTAGTCTGTAGGTAATAAAAAAGTATGGTGGTCTCGGTAATTGTAGAGGCGCTACGCGACGTGCTACGGGCTACGCGGGTGCCTGACCACTGCGCGCCGTCTGGCCGATGACCGCCTACGGCGGCGTCGCACGCATAACACCAAAACAGACGTTCTGCGGAATGACTAATTTCTTACTGGCTTTTGTGGAGTTTCGTAGTCAAAATGAAAAAAAAATGTAATAAAGGCAATTGCATACTCGTATCATCTATGCATATAATATATCTGTAGCTAACAATAAATAGTAAAAATCGGTCAAACGTGAGTCAATCTTACAGAAAGTATTTAAACTAAGGAATCAAATTGAAAATAATACCTATTATTTATTCATTCATTGCATATCACATTTATACATAGCAGTTGTTACAATTCGGAGTTGTGCATAACGGAGGGGTCCCGCTTAATTTTTAATTTAATTTTTATTATTTGTTGTTAGCGGCAGTAGTAAACATTATATACGTAAACTTTAGCTGTCTTTTATTACCTACCTACGGTTATATATCATACATATACAGCCTTGTGACAGACAGGCAAACTGACAGTAATAAGGCTCCATTTGTCAAAAATTACGGCAGTAGTTATATAATATGTTATCTTTATAAAAATAAATAAATAATGCATTTAAATGGTCAATGTAGGCTTTGCAAATTCCCGAGTAATGTTCACCAAAATTTAATTTGAATATTTACCTAATATGTATGTGCGTTTGATTCTAGGCCTTCTTTATTTAAACACCTTTTTAAAGTTACACCCGTACGAAGCCGGGGAGAGTCGCTACGCCTGCATAAAATTTTATACTGAGCACAAACTAGACTTTTCACAAAAACCAAACTCCGTCGTTTTACGGCCACGCAGTCATAACAATTTAACTCATGTCCTATTTCAACTGAAAATAACTTCAACCAAGATAGTGAAGCACGTTCTGGACCTGGATACATATTAAATTCAAAACACATTTAACAAAGAAAACCCGAATAATGTAATTAGTGTAACTTGGTTACCTCATTTGGATTACATACTCGAAAGCGGTTAACTTGGTATTAGTCTGTCAATTAAGAAAACAATGAAATTGTAATGTTTGACACGCGTTGTCATGTTCAATTAAGTTTTTTATGAAAAATAATACATTGTAAGGGCGGTAATTAAGGACGAATGAGAATCAGCAGGGCTACTTCGAAACTCGAAGTTCGTGTCGTGCGGTCTGACACTTACACTATTTAATACGAGAGCGAGAGGGACCGCACGACACGAACTTCGAGTTTCGAGTTTCGTAGTAGCCTTGCTGTTAGAAGCCCAAAGTCGAAGACTACGACATCTATCCGCGGCTTTATACTGCTAGCGCTAGAAAGCTGTAATTATAAATATAATAGGTTAAGATCTGGCTTAATAGCCAATGTTTTTGTACGCCAACTGGCAAAACACGAAAAATGTAACATCTCTGTATTTATGCAGCCATCACCTATGTTTCACAAATAAAACACTTTTGACTTTGACTTTTTGACTTTGCATTAGTCAGTATATCTTATTACTTTTAAAAGAGCATTGGCATCATGCTGAGTGGGGACCTATTTAGCGTCATGTATGTCTTGTATTTTCTTTCTTTCAATTCTTGTATATTTTATTCACGTAATACCCAAACTATAGTTATATAAGTAGAGCAACCCGTTCTCGGCAAAAGTTTAATGGCAGAACAAAAGTTTCCCTTGAAGATGGACAGAGATGGACAGACATTGCGAGACCAATTACTTTTGTTTAAATCGATTTATTTACATCGTATATCTCGGAAAAGGTTTTAACGACGAGAAGCAAACGATCGATCTCGATTGTTCTAGAGCGATCTTTCGGCTCCGTTTCCACCAGAGCTGTGCAAGGATGTGTTGCGTTGCGAGGAATATGTTTTTCATAAACCAATAGTAACGCCTCATTTACCTAGCCTCGCTGCCCTCAGCCTATTTCCAGAGATGTGCTGTGCGAGGATATACCGCATATTAAGCGTTTCTATTGGTCTCGCATCGCATCTTTGGTGGAAAATTTAACTCTGAGAAAACGCGTCTTTTCGTTTTTTAGGGTTCCGTAGCCAAAATGTCAAAAACAGAACCCTTATAGTTTCGCCATGTCTGTATTTCTTTCTGTCCGTCCGCACGCGGCGTATATTATTAAGACTACGTTTTGTAAATGTAGATTTTGAGGAAAGTTCACATCTACGGAAGATGTTTTAAAATTTTAAATCAATAAAAGCACTTCTTAGACTGAAATAAACTTTAATGTACGTTACAAATATTACAAATAGTTAAAAACGGAAATAATATTACATCGATCCTAAACTAACACATAGAGATACAAATATGATAACAACACAAGGGCTGTTATTAGAAGAGAGGCTCATGTATTTCTGATACTCTTTCATAAAGGGTAAGTATTTGATAATCATGTTGAGGGTTGGGGTTTTGTCCAGGGTCCTGATGGGGCTATCCTGAGGGGCCGGCGGGTCGGGATCCTCCCGTGAATCGGGGTACTCTCGTTCGGCCCGGCTTTTTCGTTGGGAGTCCCGAATAGCCTTAAGTCTTTTCAAATCAATATTTGGCGCGTTAAGATCTTGGCTCTCGTCTTGGTTCGCGTAATCTTGGGATAAGTCTTCCTGCCGTGGATGACCAGAATCCCTTCTGAGCTCGCGACGGACCTAGTGGTATACGAACATTATTAATGCAAACTGAGACATGGATGCACAGAAAAAACAGAAAAAGAGACCAGCGCTGGGAATCGAACCCAGGTCCTCAGCAATCCGTGCTGGGTGCTATAACCCCTACACCACCGCTGGACAACTGCTGCTGGTAGTTTTTGATATGGTTTCATATTTCACGGGAGTAAAAGTAAATAGATTGAAAAAATACAAAAACATAAAAACCAATCATATTTTATATTGTATAAATAAATTTCAGGACTGACCATTGAACTTGGCACCCATTTAGAGTCAAAAATCAAGGCATTTTATCATAATATTGAACATGGCTCTCATTTCACATTTATGTTTTGATGGAATAAAACAGTAATGCCAATAGACGTGCCTGTCATCTTGAAAGTTCGACTTTAGCGACATATTAATTTGATTGAAACTTGTTTAAAAATTGATAGACTACTTAGGCTGATGGTTACACCGCATATACACGAGGCTCCAAATTAGAATCGAATAAAATAGAATGGAATGGAATAGAACGGAATGGAATAGGATGGAATAGAATGGAATGGAATGGAGAGGTGTGAAATGGAATAGAATTTATTAATAAACTGTATACAAAATCATAGAATTATGGATTAAACGGTACCTTGCCGGACGTTTCACCTGCAGAGAGAGTTTTTTCTACATGCTCCAGCGCATCTTGCAGGGCTTCGGCGGTTTGTGCTACGAGTAAAAAAAACATATCAGTATCCTTTAACCCCCGATGCAAAAAGAGGGGTGTTATAAGTTTGATCGCTATATGTGTCTGTATGTCTGTCTGTGGCACCGTAGCTCTTAAGCGGTCGGACCGATTTGAATGCGGTTTTTTTTATTTGAAATCAGGTTTTTTAGAGATGGTTCTTAGACAGGTTTCATCAAAATCGGTCTGGCCGTTTTTGAGATATTGAACTTTGAAGTGACAAAGTCGCGGGTTTTCCAAATTTTTGTTGGTTACGTTAGTTAGAACCTGCTCTAGGGTAGGTGCTCACAGCCAATAGTGAATATAATTGCATGGAACGCTAATTTTCTCTTTATAAATTTAACACGATACAAAACTGGAAAATAAGGTTGAAGACGTAAAAATTATTAATATCTATTAAAGAATAAGAAGATACGAACGATGAAGTTTGTATTCCATCTATTTCTCTAAAAATGAATTTAATGTTGCCTCTTTAAGTCTTTGCGTTATGACGTCAAGACATTAGGTATCTAAGGCGTGGTATTAATGATTATATCACGGAAAGGAATGTTTCGAAATAATTATGATACTTCAAATAGCGAATCTGCTGTGTTAAAAATGTATTAAATACGTTGTGAATATGTTGTGTGAAATACTTTGACATAAGTCATTAAATAGGTGACGTTGTAGATAAAAATATGTTTTAAATTAATTTAAACGTCGTTGAGTTTCTTGCCGGGTTCTTCACAACAGAGTTTTTTTCCGAACCGGTGGTAGTTTTTTTTTACATTCATAAGTACAAAGCTAGTCGAGGTAGCGATAAATAAACAAACGTCTCTGAGAGTTGCTAGGCAAGGAATCAACAGGGAGAAACCTTGGATAACTACTCTAAGAGACTATAGTGGTGTGAAACATTCTAGTAGAGACAAGGTCATAAAGATTGCCTCAAATTTTTACAAGTCCTTATATTCTGATCCATCTCGCGACACCCATAACTCCAGTTATAGCTGCTCTAATAATTTTCCTTGAGAATAGTCAAAAATATCCTACTACCCCATATTTCCAACCTATTTAACACTATGTTGCAAACTGGCTCAATGCCTCAACTTCTCTGCCATTCAGATATAATATTATTGCACAAAAAGGCGACAAAACCGACATAAATAATCATAGAGCCATTAGCTTCGTGTCCCACTTGTACAAACTGTTCACTAGAACCCTCCAGAACCGGATCGGCCCACTACTGGATCAACGCCAACCCCCAGAACAGGCTGGTTTCCGACCATCATTCTCCACAATAGACCACCTTCACTCCCTAAACCAGGTGATGGAAAAAGCCAATGAGTTTAATAAGCCCATTTACTTGGCATTTGTTGACTACAGCAAGGCTTTTGACAGTGTTAAGCATAGTGCAATAATATCTGCACTACGTAGTCAACAGGTAGAGCCTACCTATGTTGAACTCATTGGCGCAATCTATCGCAAAAGCACAGCATGCGTAAAACTTCATTCTCCGGGTCCTACTTTCGCGATACAGAAGGGAGTGAAACAAGGTGACCAAATTCTTTCACTTACGATTAGACGGAAACTCTTCATTCATTTTGCTTAACTCTAACAATCTTAACAGATGATGGTTTTTAATATTCTCTGCTTCTGTCCTTAAACTATTCGAGACTGTGATGGAAGGATGCACAGCTAAATTTTGGGTGGAAGATACTTCTTCTGCAATTATACCATAAACACTGTTAAAATCTTGATTATTTTGATTATTTTTAAACAATCTTTACTATACAGACCAGTTGAATACAATTCCAACTCTGAAATGGACATTGTTGTTGATACTACTGCATCCTTTAAAGTAGTTTTAATGTCATATTCTGCAGTAGTCTCTGAGATATCTTGCTCTTCATATTCAGCATAAAGATCCTTTTCATTCAAAGTAGCAGTTTCAACTGATCTTGTGTTTGCATCTGTAACAATTGTATCATCATCAGTAGCATGCCATTCAACATATTACAGATTACTCTCACAATTCTGCGTGTCACTTACATCCTTCCATATATGGATCTTCTAGTTCCTCGACATCATATGATTTTGGTCGTCCAACCATACTTAACCTCGTAATTAATTTGGTTGTTTTGGGACGCCTGTTTTTATGCTCCATTTTCGAAATCACTTTAGTAGTCTCTCGAATACTATTCCGAGCTTTGTCGATCTGTTTATCATCTTCGAAAATTGTAGATTCAATAATATCTTGCTTGTATGTAGTTTTGAAGTATGATTCAGTAGTTACAGGGTGATTCAGCGTAGCGATTGCCATGTTGGTTAAATATAACTCGTCAAGACTGCCGGGGTGCTCCAGTAATTGGTTACGTTCTATTTCGAGAACTGCATTCAAAAGTGACCGTTCCTTTAAAGTCATATCGTTTGATGGACCAATATTGCTTGTAAGGTTTGCTAAAAAATAGGTACATAAATTGACAAATCCTTTAACGAATTTAACAATAAAAACACTGTGGTTTCCTTTATATTGAATTACCTGAATGAGTTCTGGGATGAAAAAGATTTGATCATTAAGATTAATAACAAATAACATACATTTTCTTTGAAGATACACTCACAATCCTACTTATATTATAAATGCGAAAGTTTCTGTGTATTATTTCTTCACGCTACAACGGCTGGACGCATTTGGATGAAATTTGGTATGTAGCGTAGCGTTGGTATGTAGTGTAGGCGGTCCCGATATACCCACGCGATAGGGATTAAATCTTGAAATTTCAACCGTTGGGTTTAGAGTCATGAAATGTTGGTCAGTTGTTCTTAGCACAACCTCAATGAAGACCACGATATAAGTTTTGGGAATTCAAAGGGAAATTTCATAAAATCCCGGAATTTCAATTATACCAGATTTAATAGTTTACGCGTGCGAAGCCGAGGGTAAACTCTAGTGTTTAATAAAGGTTCACTAATAATTTGCATAAATTCCAATGTCATACTTTCGTTTCCTATTAGAATCTTGAGAAGAATCATAATATCACCGATTTACTTTTTTCATATATTTTTTCGCATACATGTTCTGCTATTTAATATTCTGCAGAAGTATATTCGGCGAAAACAGTGCTGCTGTTTGATATTCTGAGAAATGACTATTATTCGAACTGATAATTATTATGCAAAAGTGTCATTCGGCTAAAAAAATTATATTGCGAAGTGTATTTCGGAGAATCTATTATGCAAAATAAAGGGAACCAGTTACTTAATATAATATAGTAGGCTAAGGGGCTATTTCACCACCCATTGATTAGTCTTAACTGATGGTTAAATGTGATGCCATCTCTATCTGTTTTGTTCGAATAGACGGAGACGGCATCACATTTAACCGTCAGTTAAGACTAATCAATGGGTGGTGAAACAGCCCCTAAGTCTTATTTGATGTACTTTGTGTTGTTGTTGTGGCACTTAAATATATTCTATCTTAATCTTTTTTGTATTAACATCCTTATATTACCTTCACTTGTAGCCAACTGACATAAACTGAATATTAGAACTCGACTTTTACCTTAGCTCTGTTGACAATTCTATAAACAAGTGGTACCTACCATTACCAAAAAAAGACGTTTGAAAACGACATTCTTAGGTTAGGTTATAATAATTTACTTGTCGTCTTTTAATATAATGAGCCATCATCATCAGCCCGAAGACGTCCATTGCTGAACAAAGGCCTCCCCCTTAGAACGCCACAATGAACGACAACTCACCACTAGCATCCACCGGTTCGTCAGTCCACCTGGTGGGAGGCCTGCCAACGCTTTCAAATACAATTAACCTCTACCTAGCAAAGAATATTTTATACAGCTATATCCCTTTTATATCACTAACACTGTGGTTTACTTACGCTTTCAGCACAAGCTGAGGCACAGCTGACTATTGTATGCAGTCGCTTACGCCATGAGCGAGCACAGGCTGGCCCACAACTCTCTGTAGTACGAATACTTACGCTGTGAGTAGCCCCGGATCTAAGGGGGGGGGCAAACCGGGGCACTTTCATGGGGGCGCCAAATCCTTGAGACAAGAAATGAAGAAGAAAAATGATACTCATTGGCAGTTTTAACATCCATATCTGTGGTTTTAACAGTTTTTATCAAACACTGAAGGGAGGGGGCGCCACCATCAAGGTTTTGCCCCGGTTCGAAAAAATCGTAGATCCGGGGCTGGCTGTGCTGACCTCAGCTCTATGTAGTAGGTATTTGATTGCTTACTCTGTGAGCATGGAGCCACAGCTCACTGTTGTATGCGGTTAGTTACGCTGTGAGCACAGGCTAGACCTCAGCTCTATGTAGTAGGTATTTGATTGCTTACTCTGTGAGCATGGGGCCACAGCTCACTGTTGTATGCGGTTAGTTACGCTGTGAGCACAGGCCACAGCTCACTGTTGTACGCGGTTACTTATGCTGTGAGCACATATTGGGCCTCAGCTCTCTGTAGTATTTGATTACTTACGCTGTGAGCTTACGCTGTGAGCTTACGAGGGCCACAGCTCACTTACTTACGCTGTGATACGCGGTTACCTACCCTGGTTGCACAAGTTGGGCAGCTGCGTGTCTCGCTGCGTGTGCGTGGGACAGGCGGCGCCGGGCGCGGCGGGCAGCCACAGCTCGCCGGCGGGACCGCGCGGCGCGAAGTTGCACACCAGCCGGATCACGGTGCGCGCGCGCTCGTGTACGTAGTCAGGAGACTGGCCATTAATCATAATGTTTTAAAATTTCGTTGTTGACCATATAACTATTACCACAACCGGAGGCGGTATTGGCTAACGTTTCTGACGCTCGCGAAAGCAATCAAATGACAGATTACGCATACAAAAACTGTCATTTGATTGCGATCGCGAGCGCTAGAAATGATAGGCAATATGGCCGCGGAACTTATTACGCTAACAACGAGTAATAATAACTTTCACATTAATCAATGTTCACATGAAGGGTAGATGTTCAACAAATTTTAATACTTAGGTACTATGGTCTACCCATATTCATCAAGTATTGTGGTATTAGCTGATGTTACAGATGTACAAGTTGCGGGAAGTTTCCAAAAAGTTGGAAATGTTCTCGGAAGTTGATGGGAATTTTCACAAGATACTTAGGAAATTAAAATTTAAGAAACGGAAACTCTCAATCCCCATACAAAATTTTGAGAAGTATCCAAAATCATATATGAAAAATTCCGCAATTTTGAAAAGTTTCCTTTGACACAGCAGTAGCTGATGTCAGTGTGTAGATTGAAGCGTTACTTTGAGAGAGCCCATGTTAAAATAAATAAATTCAATTTACTTCCCCGCAATATAATGCGGTCAAACTATGCAAAATCGCTCTTGTGTAAAGTTGTAGATGCAGTTCAACTAGACCCGCAACTAAAACCACTACTACTAAATACCTACTCCGGATTCGTGTTTCAGGTTTCAACTCTGTACGAGGCATCTTCAGCGGATGTTAAAAATTCGACGATGAGGTGAAAAACAGCTGTTGGTACTTGTCTCTATAATATCGAATGTTTCATTTCCCAACTGTTTCACATGGAAGAACGTTTTTTTTTACTTTAAATACTTCTGGATTGTCATAAAACTAACCTAACCCAACCTATAGGTTTGTACAGGATAGTCCTGAGTAGTTTACAGTTTTAGAATCAATTACGAAAAATATTTTCAGTGAAAAGACAGAATCCGAGCGCGCGCTTTTTCAAAGTATAATCTTAACTTTGCGCTTTTTTGTGATCGTACGTAAGAACTATCAAGACCCCCTCCCACCCCCTTGTATGAAAAAATAAGACATGGTCGACCCCCCTCCCCCCCCCCTAAATTGTCTTACGTAATAAATGAATGGCCCCTTATTGGTTCATGAAAAACACATTCCCGCAACACATCCTCGCACACCTCTGGTGGAGACGGAGCCTTGACAAAGCCTTGGCAGGTGGGGATGAAGTCAAACAGCTTGTATGTTAACTGAATATACTTCAGTTTAAAAACTGAAGCGAAAAGAATGGCTGAGCTGAGTTGCGCATGCGCTTATATAAAGTCAAGCAGCGCCCTCTACAATACTTAGAACCAAATTTATTTAAAATCACGCCCTCTGTGGGTCGTGTCTTAAAGCTTAATTGCTTTCTAGCTTAGGTAAAAGGATCTAGCGAGTTAGTTATGAAAGCGTCACTTAGATGGCGCTTGAACACCTACCGTGAAGCGACTGCGAGCACAGCCCACCATGAACGTATGCGCCCAAATCATCTGTCCGAAATCGGCGTACTTATCGGAACTGTTGGATAAACAGATATAGTTAAAAGAATGGATCACGAATTTGTGCCTGAGGACGGTTTACCGGTGGACACCATTTAATTATTTATTTATTTGTTCAACTAACATCACTAATTTTGTTAGAAAAATAATCCTGAGCTATGTTAAGTTACGTTAGTTAAGTTTAAGGGAGTTTAGTGGACGAGTAAAAGCACCTTTTCCGGGTTAAGTTGAACTGACTACCGGCCCTTTGAGACATTGATAGGCTCGTTTTTTGAAGATCCCTAAGTTGTGCTGCTCCGGGAATGCGGTCCCAGGAAACTGGTTCCATAGTTTAGTCGTTCGTGGGAAATAAGTTTCGCTTAAGTTCTTTATAAAGAATAAATTGTTCATTGAATAAAGAATTCTAAGAATTTTGAAATAATGTCCAAAATAACAAAACAGGTCACCAACGTCTAGGTCTTAAACGCTAATTTTGTTAAAAAACTGTCAGGACTCAGGAGGTGAACGGTGCTAGATTGCCATCCACAAGAAATGAGTTTCTTGATAACCTATTGACTTACGGACTCACCTGACGTATGTAGTGACGTTCCCTTTGTACTGGAGCCCCTGTAGGTACCACGTGTCGACCATGGACTCGGGCCGGAGCCCGGGCGCCTCGCCCACCACCGACGATACGCACTGACCCACTGTTATTGAAACTAAAAACATGCTCGCTTTAGAGGACTGCGTTTCAACTAGAGTAGAGATATACACACCCTGTATTGTGAGGAGGAGGGTGTTTGTCATGAACCAATAGAAACCCCTCATTTATCTATCCTCGCTACGCTCAGCTGTTTCCACTGGAGCTGTGCTGTGGGAGGATAGGTAAATTAAGTGTTTCTCATCTCTGTAATAATGAAATCATTATTTATTCTATTTTAGGTAATTTGGTAACCCGTGTAATGTTCTACAACAATTAAATGAATTTGAATATAATTGCATTTTTTTAAATTAAATTAAATAATAATTAAAGTAAAAACAATAATAAAAAGACATTACAACTGTAAAAAAATGGCGTTATAAAAGAAACACTGGGGTCCTGTGATGATTTCTACACAGGGCTTTGTCTGTCACGTCCAAACCCCAGAACCGATTTAGACAAAATTCGGTATACAGGTAGTCCCGGGGAAGGACATAGGATAGTTTTATCCCGAAAAATTGCAGTTCCCGCGGGATAGCGATAAACGAATTTTACGCAAACGGAGTCGTGGGTAACGACTAGTTTATATTACTAGTAAGATTATTAGTTTGTGATATATTTACAGAGATCGCGACAGTCGTCGTGCTCCTCGGGGTTGTTGGGCGGCATGCACTGGTCTGCCCACAGTTGGGCCTCGCGCGCTAGCTCGTCCACCCAGTGCTAGGAAACACCGTCATCAGTTCAATACATCCGTAATAACTTGACCAAATTTGATAAGTTGAAAATGCCCATCTCACATGGTCATTTTGAGGCTCAATATTAAAAAAAAAACAACCAAGAGCGTGTCAGACACGCCCGAGATAGAGTTCCGTAGCCTTTACGAAAAAATTAAGCAATATTGTTCTAGGGACTGTATTTTGTACAGAATCTTCCAGTTTTAGGTATATATTTTCCCAACACCCTTTTTTTTTTTCAAAAATTGTTTGTACCATTTTGCCAGCATCGTTGTTACATCAGCCATTCCTATTCACATGTGCACTCAATCTCATTACCGTGTCACTATATCCGGAAAAAAGCGATACTGTAATTAGTAATAAGACTGAGTGCACAGATGAATGAAAAGGCCGGTTGTCCATTCTCGTTTATCTGTGCACTCAAGTGCAATTACCGTGTCACAGTTGTGGGAAAAAAGCGACACGGTAATTAGTAATAAGACTGAGTGCACAGAGGAATGAGAAAGGCCGGTTGTCCATTCTCGTTTATCTGTGCACTCAAGTGCAATTACCGTGTCACAGTTGTGGGAAAAAAGCGACACGGTAATTAGACTAGTGCACAGATCTGTGGCACAGATGAATGGGAAAGGCCGACATATATCCGTGCAAAATCACAGCTTCCTAGCACTAATAGTCTCCGAGCCAAGTTGCGGCCGGGCGGAGACACAAACAGACAGATATGGCGAAACTATATGGGTTCCGTTTTGCCATTTTGGCTACCGAACCCTAAAAACTAACTAAAAGGTCCAAAGGTCATCTTGAAACTAAACGGCTAGTAGGGGCGGTTTCAGACTAGTGTTTTATTCGCGCGTATAAGCTCGTTTTTGGAAGCGCGATTTAGTTTTTTTCGAGCTTTGAACACGCAGGTATGAGCGCGTATAGGTAGTGCCACGAGAGTTGAAGTGAAGTAACAAAAGGAGAATGAATAAAATAAATTAATGAATGTCAAAATCCCGCTGCCATTACTTGGCATGTTCTTGTGTGTGTGACCTCAATTCTGGTGGCACTACGTATAAACTCGTTTCGGTTTTATCGGCTTTAACTAGCACGAATTAGGCGCAGCCACACAGAAGAGACGTCGCGGGGCGCGTCGCGACGGGGCTACGTCTCGTCTCTTCCGTCTAATTCAAAAATTCAAATTCAAATCATTTATTCAGTAAATAGGCCGCAATGGGCACTTTTACACGTCATTTTTTAAACTACCAGCGCTTTCGGAAAGACCATCATTGCCAAGAAGAATGCGCCGCAAGAAACTTGGCAGAAAGTCATTTCAACATAAAATAATTACAAATAAAATACTTAAAAACTACAGTATAGAATTAAATAAAAAAAAAATACAAAATAATAATAATATTACAGGGATTTATGGGGTCCCTTAGTTACAAAACTAAACACTAACTATTATCTACGTTCAGTGGAAGTGTAGACTGCTTCCACCGTCATAAATAAAAAAAAAAAACTGAAATTTACATTTCATTCATAAAGCTTTTGGATTCCGAAGGCAAGTCTGCTTTGGATCGCGACGTTTCTATACATTTAGTATGAAGACTGATTAGAGGGGAGCTGCGGTTGAAACACGCGCCCGTTCCACGTTTGTGTGGCTTGCGCCTAAATGCTTAAGTACCGTAAACTGCTTCTACTTTGCCTTCTGGCCCCAACATTGCCTGATACGGTTTAGAGTCGAAAACTTAGCACCCTTTAGGTTTTTAAACTTTTATCCCCCCCGTAATAATAATTCCCGTGTAGATAAAAGCGTACAACCTATAAGAGTGCTAAATTATCGACTCTAAATCGAGTCAGGCAAAGTTGGGGCCAGAGGGCAAAGTTGATGCAGTTTACGGTATGCCAAATACGACCGTAGACGACCAGAAAGAATCGCTAATCTAAAGCAGCGTGTTTTTCATTAACCGATAGAAACTGATTTACCTCGCCTCGCTCGGCTCAGCTGTTTCCACCAGAGATGTGCTGTGCGAGGCTTTGTATTTGTTGTTTGTAAATTAAGCGTTTCTATTGGTTTATGAACTAACCTAACCAACAAAAAGTTGGAAAGCCCCCGACTTTGTCACTTCAAAGTTCAATATCTCAAAAGCGGCTGAACCGAGTTTGATGAAACATGTCTAAGAACTCGCTATAAAACCTGATTGCAAATAAAAAAACCGCATTCAAATCGGTCCACCCGTTTAAGAGCTACGGTGCCACAGACAAACACACACACACACACACACACACACACAGACACACATAGCGGACAAACTTATAACACCCCTTTTTTGCGTCGAGGGTTAAAAACACATTCTAACAACGCTAGTTTGAAACCGTCCTAGGTAGAACAGCGTCGCGTTGGGCTACCAGCTTGAGCATGTTCCCAGCAGTGGGCAGCCGCGGGAGCTTCCCGCCGGCCGCCTCGCTGCGCCGCCGGTTGAGCCGGGCCAGCACGCGCGTGCGCTCGTCGTGCGTCAGCCGGTCTTCGATGTAGCCCACGCAGTCAGTCGCGGGACCCTGAAGGGGCGGAATGAGAACTAAAAGACCGGCGGAATATCGCTAGATGGCGTTAGTATCGTGAGATTTTTTTGACGTTGCGGTCTTGCTTGCAATTAACTCATTTAGTTATTATTATAGTATACCTAACTAGTTTGGAGTGACAGTGAGATAGCAACTTTCTATACGAATGGGCCAGCTCGACCGGGTTACTGCCTACCACACTCCCACAGAATACCGGCGTGATATAGTAGTTTGCTACTGTTTCGTACGGAGTGTGGGAAATCCGGAGGCTTAACTTAACGAAAGAAAAAAAAAATGAGTTTGTGGTGAAATGACAAAACACGCCTCCATTCTTTTTTCATGTTCTCCAACATATAACGAAACCAGTAATTATTATCAATTTTCTTGAACAAATCTCTCAACAGAAATTAGGTTTGGTAAATTTTCAGTACTTTGAAGGACATTTTCTCCAAACAGGTTGAGTTTGGGCAGCTAAAAAAAATACGTGTCCGTTATTTTAGACTATAACATATATCAAAATAAATCAAATCAGAGTCGGATGGGTACCCTTCCTTGTTAATGTAACACTAATATACAACTATACCTAATACAAAAAATACGTAAGTACGAGTACAGGCATACGCGAACGTAAAAGGTGATCATTTCGCGAAGCGAGCGCAAGACGAACGAGCTAAAATCGAAACATACGGCACCGGCGGCAGCGCAGCCTTGACTTAAGAAAACTTAATCCTCCTTAAATTATCAGTGTGTGCGTGCGTCGGGTGCGTGCGTACCGGCGCCAACCGGCGCGCACGCATTTAAGCCGCGCGATGCACTTTTGTTCGTAGTGAGCCTACTTGTTCTCTTTTAGTATGCTTCTATGGGCGTGTACACGAAAAACAGGGTCGGTATTATCCGGACCGGTAAAGAGTGTCACCCGTTGAAATGCAGCATTTTTTTTTTTTAATTTTGGCTATACTAGACGATTGAGCCAGCGTGATGTCGATTACTCTCAATAAAAAAAAAGAGGAAATGAAAGAGGCAGTTGCTATTCCTTGAAAGAGGGAATCACAAAGCAAAAATATACAGTAAAAAACTACTAACTAATGAATTGATACTATTATACAAGTAGCGCAAAAAGCATACACACACTGTCTCGAGACCCACAAATAGGCGGCAAATTCCGGCAGAGAATAAGTCGATGTCGGAGAAACACCATGAAAATAATAAATTGAGAATACGAAAGTATGTAGCCTTACATGGTATTTGCAGAACGTGTGTTCATTGGTGCCTCCACACATCTTGGCGCCGCAGTATTTGATGCTACCCTCCGCAACCGACAGAAGCGCCGCTACCACAATAGCACTGCGCATTTTGTCTTCACTTCACCGTTTAATTTTAGTCATTGTTATGTTTCGGTATGTATTTACGATTTTGATGGCAGTAAGATTGACAGATGTCGGAATTGTCATAGCGTGAGTGTGGAACGCTTGTAGAACGTGTAGAAGTATGTCAATTAATAAATAAAAAGTTGCATTACAACCGACAATACCTTCTGACACTAAGAGCGTCTTCACATTATCCGATCCGATATCGGTATCAGACGACGATAGACTACATCCGATAGCCGACACCATGTGCTGCTTTCACATATTTCCGGAAAAAGCGTTCCGATTACTTCCGATACGGCTGGCTCAACATGGCCGCCACCTCAGAGGAAGGAAACAGGTATAGGTCTATGGCCGCTACGCATCGAGCTCTGCGCACACAGAGACAATTTAGATACACGCATAGCACACATACAAACTTTATCGTCCGACACCTACGGGCGTCCGATGGTGCCGTGAACGTATCGGTGTCGGCTCCGATATCCGATATCGGGCCGGACAATGTGAAAGACAGGTACATATTTCATACATTTTACCTACTTGCCCCGATATCGTATCGTCGTCCGATACCGATATCGGATCGGATAATGTGAAAACGACCGAGAGTGACCCTATTTATTTATTAATATGTTTCAATAAATTTACACAGCATTACAGTAATTTAATAAGTGTTTAATAATACCAATCTCCGTATTAACCTTTACTTAAAAACCTAAATAGAGTTAAATAAAAGGCAAAGCTGAGAACATTTTACTATATTTTTATCACATCAATAAATAAAAGTTATGATTATAATAACACCGATATAAACAATAAACATGGATTATGTTATAAAAGGTAAAAATTGTGATTATAACCTCACAGCTAAGTTTTAAGTACTTATCTAATTCGATTGTATAGAAAGTAACTTTTGCATAAAATGGCCTTTGACTTTTCACCTATACCTATCATTTTTATTTACAAAAATACCATACAATAAAAAAATAAAATCTAATGTTATTTACGTTTTGCGAAATAAAAGCTTTAAAATGGCTGAGTAAGGTGTGTTTCTGCGTTGGAAGGAATATGTTTTTCACGAACCAATAGAAACGCTACATTTGCCTATCCTCGCTCCGCAGAGCTCTAGTGGAAACAGCTGAATGGAGCGAAGATAGGTAAATGAAGCGATTCTATTGGTTCATGATAAAGACATTCCTCGCAACACATCTCTGGTGGAAACCCAGCTTAAGTGTACAATATTTAAAATAATGCCAGTTTTCGACACATGCCAGGCGCTGCAATTTTACGTGCGTTTAACGCACATCTGCGTTTGCGGAAATTGAACAGTCTCAGAGGTCTCTACGAGCTGCGAATAAGCAATGTGCGGTCAAGGACTTTAACTTGTATTATTTTTTACCCAAAAATTATCTGTTTTTTTTAAAGCGAGTCATCTTGTGCATTTAGTTACAAGTTTGCCAAAAAAACGGCGAAAAACTTACGTTGAGAAAGCATTTTCAGTTTGAATTGAAGAGCGTTTATACCTGCTGAGCTGGCAACGTTGCATTTTTGTTAGTTTCTCTCGATTATTCCATAAAAATTTAATGAAAGTAAATGTGTCTACTTCAATAATTATTCGTGATAGACTTTTATATTCTTTAAAAACGAACAAATAATGTTTATTAACGGTTTTTAAAGAAAATAAAAGTATCACGCATCTATAAGAACAGTTCTATCAGACTCAGACCACATTTTTAATTTTCATTAAATTTTTATGGAACAATCGAGATAAACTAACAAAAATACAACGTTCCCAGCTCAGCAGGTACAAACGCTCGTACATTAATAACATTCCAAAGAACTATGATTAAGTACTTAGATTAGGTTTCGTGCTCTAAGCCCAAGACAATCCTTTTGGTTTCGATTAAATAGTAAAAATATCGCTTTCTAGAAGATTTTATTTTCTAATAATAATATATCATGATAACAAAGTTTATCAGAAATAAATCTCTAGCAGGCGACCATTTTGTCTTTTTAAAAACTTCACCATACCCATACAACGCTTTTGTGAAGTACCCTACGTTCCTCTTCATCATAAGTATTTTTTCTACACGTCTATGCTGCTTAAACGTGGACTAGACATTGAACCACGTTCATTAAAAAAAAAACGAACGGGCAAGTGCGAGTCGGACTCGCGCACCGAGGGTTCCGTACACATTTATAGGAATGTAAACGGGAATCGTGTGTTGAAGATATTTCCCGCGTTTTCCAAGTGATTTAATACATCCAGTGTAAGCAGAGCCCTGCTCCTAAGCAAAACGTACGCAGTGTGGGGTCAGATTATATTGGTCATTGATATTTAGAGACACATAAAAATCAAGATTTTCAGATTTTTCTAGTTGGTTGTGTTATAATAGCTACCTTCACACCAAATTTCAAGTTTCTAGGACAACTGGAAGTACCCTATAGGTTTTCAGTGCACGGCAATTTGTATGGAATCACGTTGCTTAATGACTGTAACTTTTTTCAAAGCTTCAAGGGACCGCAGATTTCAGCTTGATACCTCCACGCGTTCCTAAGAAAAAGGGTCTTGACAGACGGACGGACGGATAACAAAGTGATCCTATAAGGGTTCAATTTTTTTCTTTTCGAGGTACGGAACCCTAAAAAATAGTACAAATTGCCTTTCAAAAATAAGTCACACAAGACTTTTGAAGCTACCCTAAAACACATGAATCATACATGTATAAGTCCCTGGACGGGGAAGTAGCTAACCCAATGTTAGGGCAACCATGTCTTGTAAACTTAAGGGTCGTCACAGGTATTGGAATGTAAACTTTAAGCTTTGCCACATACAGTACATTTCTTGATAAACAATTAAAGACTGTATACCATTCAACATTGCATGTCAAAAATATTATTTTTTTCATTTCGAGCGCTATGTAATATAAATTTTAATTCATTTTCGTCATTATAAATTAATATGACACAAGTTAACTATACTTTCATTTGACACTACTACAAAACACTCGCTGCCCATGGTGTCACAAGTCATTTATTTATTTATATCTCCGAATCTCAGTAACGGCTCTAATAATGATAAAAAATTCTATGTACACTCAAGTATAAAAATATGAACTTATTTAAAGTTTCAGAAATAAGTACCACAGACTCTTATGCTACGTACGCACTATGCGGTTAGCCGCGCGGTTTTAGCGTGCCTTCCCTCTTCAAAATATCGCTTGTGAAATAGAAATAGAAACCGAAACGTTTAGCCGCTATTCGAAAATATCAATTCAAAATTCCGAAATAATAAGGCCGTAGTAGGTACCATATTTTTGAGTGTTTCGAATATATACATATTTTTGCACTTGACTGTACACGTTTCCGAGAGCGATCTAGCATAAAAAATAACTTCGATCAAAACTCAGTCGTCCACTGTATTTTGCTTTGCATTCTTTTATCTTTGGCTTGCGGCAGCAAGTGTCAGACATTAGTACAGCGGGTGACACTCTTTCCCAGCCCGGATAACACCGACATGGAAATACCGGCCCTGTTTTTTGTGTACTCGCCCATAGAAACTGACAGGAGCTTCTATGGGCGTGTACACGAAAAGCAGGATCGGTATTTCCATCCCGGTATTATCCGGGCCGGGAAAGAGTGTCGCCCAGTACAGCGGATGTACGCCTATTTGGAACTGTGTACGATTAATGCGAAGGGCATACAATTATACTTTGTCTTCCGGCTTCGGCAGGTAGTACATGGAGTCTATGAAATACTTGGTGATGTCGGACACTAGGCTTCTGTCGGAGATCTCTTGGGCCACGCCGTAGATTGCCATCTGCAAGAAATAAATCCATACTTAATAGTATAAATGCAAAAGTGTGTGTGTTTGTATGTTTGTCCGTCTTTCACGTCGAAACGGAGCTACGGATCGACGTGATTTTTGGCATAGAGATAGTTTATGGGCCAGAGAGCGACATAGGCTACTTTTAATCCCGGAAAAATGCACAGTTCCCGAGGGAACAGCGCGCGATAACCGAATTCCACGCGGGCGAAGCCGCGGACTAAAGCTAGTATGTAAATATATGTGTAAATACTAGACCTTATCCACGGCTTTACACACTTACCCCCTTATTCATAAAACTTAACAAGCCTATGTTAACTAACAAATGCTTTGTCCCTTTCTAACAAATACAAATGTCGAAGTGACAGATAAGGACAAACGAATTTTAGCGGCATTTTAACTAAAATAGGTTTGATTGTCGTTTATGAATAAGGGGGTTAATAATTAGAGTATGGTAATTGAATTAAAATTCCGGAATTTTACTAATTTACCCCAAAAACAAAATCGTCTACATACCAAAATTCATCCAAACCAATTCATGCAGCCTTTTTGCTAGCTTTAATGAGAAATAAATACACGCATGCACGCACATACAAACTCTTGCATGGCGGACTTGATTATTTCAAAAATTACAAACTTGGATACAAAAACGCTACAATAAACCTAAACCGCCTTCGGACAATCAGATGAAAAAACAACTGAATTGATAATCTCCTTTTTTGAGGTCGGTAAAGAACAGGTCGCCTATCATCATCATCTGAGCCGTAGGCCATCCGCCGTTGGACATAGGCCTCCCCCACAGACCTCCAGTTGCTTCGGTTGGCAGCGGCTTGCATCCACCGTGAACTCCTGGCTTTAACCAGGTCCCAATAACATAAAAGTTACAACTGGTACAATTCCACGTAATTGTCACTTTTTTAGGGTTCCGGAGCCAAAATGGCAAAAACGGAACCCTTGTTATTTCGCCATGTCTGACTGTCTGCCTGTCTGTCTGTCTGTGTCTGTCCGTCCGTCCGCGGCTTTGCTCAGGGACTATCAAGAAAGCTGTAATTTTGCACGATATATATATATATATATATATATACGTAAACTATGCCGACAAAATGGTACCATCAGCCAAATAAGTGGTCTATCAATTTTTTAACTAATTCCTATCAAATGAATATGTCGCTAAAGTCGAACTTTTAAGTTGACAGACACGTCTATTGGCATTATTGTTTTGTGACATGCAAACGATTCAGTGATTTTTTTGCGAAATATTCAACTTTAAAGTGCAAATTTTCATTAAAATCGAGCGTCCCCCCCTCCCCTCTAAAATCTAAACCGATGGGTGGAAAAATTTGAAAAAAATCAGAATGGTCGTAAGTATTTTTATGAGAAACTTTACAATGTAGAACTGTATAGCCACGAGAGTTGAAGTGAATGATTACAGACACTGCGACATGAAGAACTGATTGCATAAAAAGATAATGGCATGTTCTCGTGTGCGTGACCTCAAATGTGGTGGCACTACCACCACTTGTAACTTTCGTGGCATAGGGGGGTGGTCGGTCATACGTCCATCTTGCTGGTGGACGTCCTACGCTGCGCTTGCTGATAAAAATAAAACAACCCCCTCACCTTCCCCTGTACGGGCCCCGAGTTAGTGCGGAGGCAGGTGTCGGCGACCTCTCGCACGTCGGCCACGAAACGCTCCGCGACGCCCGCCTGCGTGTGCGCGTGCGTCACGCAAATGTGGATCCTGGGTCAAAGGAATAAAGTGCATTACGACAGCAAAAACAAACTGGTATTGTTCTTAATCTTATCAACAGTGGGACAAAATAAAGCCAGAAAGTGCGACTCGCGAAGCCTCGACTGCGCTCAAGGTTATTATTTTGAACCACTCGCTTCGCTCGTGGTTCAATCTAAGGTTCCTGCGCTTGCACCGGTTTCAATACAATGTATTCGCGCGAAACAGTAACTTTCCACCCTTGCATAACAAACTAAGTATTTTTTGTAGAATAAAGAGTTTAAATAAACACAACACTAATGCCAAAATAATCCGTACTTGGGTCAAAATTCTTTTCGTTGCCAGTCTTCTGACCACTTTCACGAAATTATTTATTATGTCTTCTAACTAACAACTAGTAACTGATATTTAAGTACATATTTTTTTTAGATAAAAATGACAAATAAAAGGTTGCTATTTAATTTCCTCGCAGTCTAAGTGAAAAGCTGAATGTAAAACACAAAGCATTAAACCCATTTTGCCCTCGACGTGTATATCCACCCTCGCCATACCGGCACGGGTGGCTAGATGGACGTCTCGGGTAAAATGACCCGTTTTAAGCTCCTGTTGAACAATCTATTGAGCCACTCACCCCGAGGGGAACTGCAGCGCGTTCAGACTCCACCCCTTCTTATGCAGCAGCTCGGCCATCTTGAAGATGTCGAACTGTCGCGAGCCCCACGCCACCACCGTCGTCGCCGGCTTGCCGAAGATGAAGATGCCCGGTATCTTGCGGAGCCTGGGAACGGTAACAGCTTCAATTAACATCTTGACCATAAATGTAAAACGTGTTCTTTTTGACTGCCGTAAACAAACAAACAAAACACAACAAACAGCGTAAAAAAACTAAAGGCAGTTCACTAAACGTAAGTCTGTTTGTTTGTAACTTCAACGTCTAAACCGCTGGACCGATTTAGATGAAATTCGGTATACCGGTCCCAGGAAAGGGCAAAGGATAGTTTTTATCCCGGAAAATTGCATAGTTCCCGCGGGATACTGACGGAATTGCTGCTAACGGCTACTTTAAACTGAACATTTTTATAAGAAAAACTTTTCATACAGTTTTGTTTCTTTACAAAAATAAAGTAACATTTCCTAAACAATTTCCTATCTTCAGTATTGAAAATACTTTCCCTTCAAACGGCATAAAAAATCCGACCTGTACATATACAAAATACAGTATAGTGTACTTACTCTGCCTCGATGTATTTAGTGACGGTCAATATCTCATCGGCCATGGTGACGTAGCGAGAGCGGCCGACGAACACCATCGTGGCCCAGCACGCCGCGATCAGCCCGCCGGCCCGGCTGCCTGCACAGACAGACAGACAGTTCACACGGTATCCCCCATCTCCCGCCTATATCAGTACCTACCTACTAAATTCAAGGAAATAAATCATTTTTCCTCTATTCTGCTATTCCATTTCATTGGCATTGGAGTGTAGTGGCATTCCATTCCATTTCCTTCTATTCCCTTCCGTTCTTTTCCACTCCGCTCCGCTTCGCTCGACTCAACTCCACTCCACTCGACTCCACTCCACTCAACTCGACTCCACTCCACTCGACTCGACTCCACTCCACTCGACTCGACTCGACTCCACTCCACTCGACTCGACTCCACTCCACTCGACTCGACTCCACTCCACTCCACTCCACTCCACTCCACTCGACTCCACTCGACTCTACTCGACTCCACTCCACTCGACTCGACTCCACTCCACTCGACTCGACTCTACTCCACTCCACCCCACGACAAGACTTCTACGACTCTCATTTTAACGCAATGTCAAGCCAGTTTGAATATGCACTACGCATTTGTACACACAGACACAAAAGTGTCTACAGTGCACCACGCAATACGCACCGTTGACGGTAGGCGAGCCGTACACGCCGCCGGGCCACTCGGTGGTGACGGTGTACTGGCAGTGCCGGTATTCAGGCTTGCGGTACAACACCACTGAAGTACCCTTCGGAGCGAACCCATACTGGAACGAGACAGTAACAATTAGAACAAGATAACAACAACTGTTGGTCCTGCTCCCGAGAGTCCGTACAATAATAAAAAGTAAGTACACCATCAATCAAGGATCAAGGGGGTTTAATAGTCTCTTACAGAGAGTCCATTTACAATATTTGAAACTTCGGAAAAATTAAAATAAAATCAAAAAATAATAAAAAAAAAACACACTCGAAGTTCTCTCGTGTGATATTGGTTCTTTTCCTCCCTTGTTGAACAATCTACTATTTCTGAATGAGACATGTGAAAAATTTTCTTCCGCCCCGGGCGACTGATAACCACGCTACGCCACTGTACCCACCTTGTGCGTATCAGCCGACATGCTAGCGACGCCCGGCAGCCGGAAGTCGAACACCGGCACCGGGTGACCCGCGTCCGGCATGAAGGCCGCCACGAACCCGCCGAGACACGCGTCCACGTGCAACGGCACGTCACACTCTAGCGCAAGGTCGGATAACGCGTTTATGTCGTCCATGGTGCCGTAAGGGAAGTTCGGGGCTGAGCCTACGATCTGGAAACAAATGTGTAATCAAAAGCACGATAAAGGGTTATCGCCCCGTCTCGGCTTCACATTGGCAGAATATCTTAAAAAAAAATCTAGCACTCGTCGGCCACACGAGACACGCTCGCTACGCTCGCTCGGCTCGTGAGTTGGTGATCGCAACTCTACCTAACATTCCTCTTTGCTAACGCTCGTCGTCGCACCTAACTACACTTTGATAAACAGTATAGAAATTAAAATCAGTTATATTTTGTAGACAAAGTCATATTAAGGGCCTGTTTCACCATCCATTGATTAGTGTTAACTGACAGTTAAATGTGATACGGTCTTCGTCTATTCGAACAAAACAAATAGAGACAGCATCACATTTAACCGTCAGTTAACACTAATCAATGGATGGTGAAACAGCCCCTAAATGTATAAAAATGTAAAGGAAATAAACAGTCAACTAAACGTAATTCTGCATATCGTTATTCTTTCTAATGATACTGACTACTCGGCGAATCAAATGATGCGCGTAACGAAATTATACCAAAAGAAACTCGGCCAAAAGAAAGGTCTGCCAATAGCTATCTGTGTAGTTAAACTCGGCAAAACGACAGGTCACCAATTAATAGATACGTCGGCAATATTGTACACAACAAAGTAGGTATTCGTGTGTTCTGAATTTTTACGATGGGAAGGGATTATTTACATTTTTACAATCGAGGAAACTAAATCACGCACCAGGAACCCTTTCATAACCAATTTCGCTATGATTTCTTTGGCAGATGTACGATATGTCAACACGATATTAGTAGCACAAAGGTTCTACCCTGGTACAGTCAACGTCATAAATAAGTGATAATTTCTGTACCTTGTCGCTTTCAGTCGTTACACAACTTCGTATGGCTTTTAAAACATGACGTTAATTCACGGAAGAATAAAAACAAGTGGAAGTGCTATGTAGGTGCAGCGTGCGTGCCACAAGTAAGCGGGCGGTACGCTTACTCGATGACGTAGGTAATCCTCCATTATATTTAGAAGCCTGTAGAGGTGTCCCACTGCTGGGTAAAGGCCTCCCCCCATGTCCTCCACTCGACCCGGTCTTAGGCGATCTCTGACCAGCTGCGAAGAAAGGCGTCCAGATCATCCGCCATCGACGCCTGGCCTGCCACGCTGCCGAAGTCCGTTTGTGGTATCCAGTCTGTGGCTATTTTAGCACACCTATTGGTTTCCATACGGCTGACGTGGCCTACCCAGTCCTATTTCAGCCTGGCAGTCTTGGCACCCACATCAGCAATGCGTGTTTTGGAGCGCAGTATAGTGTTCCGGATCCAGTCAACCCGTTTCACTCCCACATACTGCGCTCCATTGCTCCCTGGCAACCTTTAATTTAGTCTTTACAGATAACTCAATAAGTGACTATGTTGAGCACCGTAAGTTAGGACAGGCAGTATACATATATCGACGAGCCTCCGCTTTAGGGCTAGCGGAAGATCGCCCTTCATGTGTTCTTTCATGGACCAATAGCTCTTCCAGGCGTTTTGGATCCGTCTTTCGACTTCCTTATCCTGTCTGTGGCTGAAAGAGACTCATCATCATCATCGTCTCAGCCTATATACGTCCCAGCTACAGGCCTCCTCTCAGAACAAGAGGGCTTGGCTATAGTTCCCACGCGGGCCCAGTGCGGATTGGCTTCACACGCACCATTGAATTGCTCCGCAGGTTTGTGCAGGTTTCCTCACGATGTTTCCTTCACCGCAAAGCTCGTGGTAAATTTCAAATGTAATTCCGCACATGAATTTGGAAAACTCAGAGGTGCGAGCCGTGAAAGAGACTAATTGGCCTAAATAGGATACTCGTCGACATATGTAACAACTGCCCGTCTACCTCTACCTTACGTTTCATTAGTAAGTTTTTTTCCTGCTATCATTTTTACATTCCAGAATTGAGCAATACGGCATAATTACTGTAAAACAAGGTATGTCCCGACACTACTAAACGTGATCATACTCTAGGCAATGTTGAACACGACTGGCATATGGAGGTATCCGCTTAAAGTACAATTCAATAGAATGTCAATTTTCTACATATTTAAGACACCCGATCGTGGGCACATTTGATTAATACATCTAAAAGGAATCAAAAAAGAATAATAGTCACATCACAAAGCCTTAGGCAGCCCGGTGTTTATATTAGTAGGCTGGAAGTGTCTACGGGATTCTCAGATTCTATTGAATTGGAGTTTACTTGTGGCACGCACGCTGCACATAGCACTTCCACTTGTTTTTATTCTTCCGTACGTTAATTGATTGCTCATTTATGACGTTTACTGTACATGAGTCAGCTTGCTCGACTGTACTGTAATAACCATCACTCGTTTGCCATTATTTAAAAAACTCCGACGTATTCTCACCAAGCAAGTCCTGCGTCCAATAGCTCTCCTCACATCGTCAACGTCAACAGTCATGGTCTCCTGGTTGACCTTGACGACCACGACGGCCAGTCCCAGGTACTGCGCGGCCTTGTCGAACGCCGAGTGGGCGGTGGAAGGCAGCACCATCTGCGGGTTGGATATACCCTTGCTGTATGCGAGGTCGCGGAAAGCTTTGCACGCCATCATGATGGACTCCGTGCCGCCTGTTGTCACCTGGAAAAATATTGGTTTAAATCAGCCGTACTGAACCTTTTTAGGGTTTCGTGCGTGAGTCAGCAAAAAAGGAACCCAGCAACCCGCGGGCCACAAACTGGCCCGCCAAAATATTTGAATTTTCCCATCAACGCGTTGCTCTGACAGCCTTTCTTCTTTGTATACAATTTTAGTAAATAAAGAACCTCTAATAACCTAACCAACAAAGTGTTGGAAAACCCCCGACTTTGTCACTTCAAAGTTCAATATCTCAAAAACGGCTACACCGATTTTGTCATTAAAAAAGGTGTTTTCATACATATTGCCATAATAGAAAAACTTCAAGAATTGTCCTAAAAACTTGAAATTTGGTATGACGGTAGCTCATATAGCTCAACCAATCAGAAGAGTCTGAAAATCTTATCTAATTAATTAATACCTTTTAACGAGCAATTCTTGTATATTTATAAAACTAGCCGTTGCCCGCGGCTTCGCCCCCGTTGGTTTTTTTCTGTATTTTCTTCCATAAAAACCTTCTCCTGACATAACGAACGCAACAAAAAAAGAATTGTTCCCCAGTTTTACGCTTAGCCACATATTTTACGGTTCATTTTTTTTTATATAGATTATTTCAACGGTTTCGATGAAATTTGGTATGTGGGGGTTTTCGGGGATGACAAATCGATCTAGTTTGGTCTTATCTCTGGGAAAACGCTTATTAACGAGTTCTAGCCCGAGCAAAGCTCGGTCGCCCAGGTACTTTTATTTATGTCCAAAAGAGGTAGTATTAGCCTAGTGAAATTCCCTGAGTTTTTCTTTATTTCAAGCGACCTACGAAAAATTTAGAGTTACATGCAATTAAATGTTTGCGCGTACTAAAACAAAGACGAAACGGTAGATAATTAAGCATTGTTTACTCAGTGCCTTGTACAACCTTCACGGGGCAATTAGCATGATAATAGCTGCAATAACACTAGCAGAATGAGACTGAATGTACATACTGTCTGAAAGACGGAGGGACGGACATATGACGGGCGAAAAGACGGGCGGACCGAAAGACATAAAGATGGGTGGATGGATGGACAGACAGATAGACGGTCGGATTAACATACAGACGTATAGACGGCTGGACAGATGGACGGTCTAAAACAG
This sequence comes from Choristoneura fumiferana, assembly GCF_025370935.1. Classification (NCBI taxonomy): domain Eukaryota; kingdom Metazoa; phylum Arthropoda; class Insecta; order Lepidoptera; family Tortricidae; genus Choristoneura; species Choristoneura fumiferana. Next base: position 19,448,244 of record NC_133475.1, on the reverse strand, counting down.
CGTTCGAGACTCACAGTGCTGCAGCAATCCTCATCCCCATGGAACAAGTTGACCGTCCTCCTTGCCACCTCAGCCTCCATCTTGTTGACTCCGAGGAACACGTCCGCGTGCAGCGGGTTGGTGTATGCTGGGTACGACCGACCGCCTGACGCAGACAGACAGGCAAACAGCCGGACAGACGGACGGATGGGCTAACGGATAGACAGACTGACAGATGGACTGATGAATGGATGGAAGGACGGGCGGAGAAACTGAACGATGGACAAACAGATCGATGAATAGACGGGAGAACAAACAGACAGTCCGTCCGACGGTCGGACGAACGGACAGACGAGCGGATGGACGGCTGGACTGCAGAGGAGAAATCTTAAAAACCGTTGGAGACTCACGGTGCCGCAGCAGTCCTCGTCCCCGTGGAACAAGTTGGCCGCCATCCGCACCACCTCAGCCTCCATCTTGTTGACCCCGGGGAACACGTCGGCGTGCAGCGGGTTGGTGTAAGCAGTCTGCGAGTACGCGGCGCACGCGACGGCCGCGATCTCCTCGCTCACGTGGTACACGGCCCCGGAGAGGCTGCCGCTCTTCCAGTCATACGTACCTGCAAACAAATAAATAAATATCATGGACACCTGACACCAATTGTACCTAGGCGACGGATAACATAAGCATAAATACATACGTAATATGGATACTAGGCGATCGGATAAACATACTTATATAGCCTAAATACATACTTTTCGGCTACATATGATGATGAAGACCCGAGAACAAACATTTGTATTATTCATAATAGAATATCTGCCCCGAAAAGGAATCGAACCCAGGACCTCAAGCTTCATAGTCAGGTTCTGTAACCACTTGGCCATCCAGTCGTCAATAATACATTACTGCAGAGGCCGGCAGAATATGTATAGGGATAGGTAAATGAGACTGGCAAGTTCTTTCACGCCGAGGCTTATATAGTGCTTTTCTCAAACATGCACTGAAATACATAAAAACTCCTAGAAATCAATGTTTTATTCGTAAGACTACCAGACTACAGAAGATTGTACTACCAGACTTAAATTATAACCACCATGAATATAAATGTTTATTTTTTTCTTTCTTTTTATGTATGTCAAAATCACCAAGTATTTCAGCCTGTAAATAGGCCTGCAATGGTAAAATTTCAAGTTTCTATTAATAGAAGAAAATAACTATTTTTCCGCAACTGTTGATTTTGAGTCCCTGAGCATTGTGACTGATTCTAAGTTAGAATCCTAAACGCAGCCAGGTAAAGGGCAACAGCTCTTCCACAGAATAACCACATAGACAGCAGGTTTATAAAATGGGCATGGAGAACAAGTATTTAATTTAATAGATTAGTTAATGCTGTAGACTCATAGTATTATTTACTTAGGTAAAACTTAGTCAACATCCAGAGGTCAGATACTTAATAGATTTAGGGGCTGTTTCACCATCCATTGATTAGTGTTAACTGACGGTTAAATGGGATGCAGTCTCCGTCTATTCGAACGAAACAAATAGAGACGGCATCACATTTAACCGTCAGGTAAAACTAATCAATGGATGGTGCAACAGCCCCTTAAAGTCAATCTGGAAGTAGGTTATATTTTAGAATACTTAAGTAAACTAAGCTTGTATTTAAAATTCAAGTATTGACAGAAACTTCATCAGAAATTAAGAATACCAAGGCATTAAGAAAGAAAGAGAAATACAGGGTGAATCCGATTATGGGGCTTTAAACGCAAGATTCGATTCTACTCGTGTAACTGAGCTACTTTTATTTTGTAACATTTTCGAATAATTTTAATTTAGATAATTTACTGATTCATGCTCATAGACACCATGTATTGTTTTATTTACACGTTTTCGATACACAGAAAAATACATTAGAAAGAAAGAATAAATACAACTTAATATTGAATAGTATAAATTCGGCCCCAATATGCCGCAATAAAGTGCTGGCACAAAGCATAAAGGTACTAATAAAAGGATTTTTCTAGTTTTATAGCCCAGATAAGATTAGTTTGACTACAAACACGTTTCACAAGTTTTATACTTATTAAGATCTCAACACAACCGTGACTTTCCAAAGGAAAGCGTAATTAAGATAATGATGCGTTGACCCGAATAAAGAGTGGCCCTCAAGTGGTGCAATGTTAGTAAGTATACACAAATGATTGAATAAGTAAATGAAAGGATCTGTGTTGTCAAGTATGAAAATAATGTGCGTGCATCAGTTATTTTAATACAAAAATGGCTGAGTAACATTTTCTTAAAGCTAAAATCATCGGTTAGCATGACACAATTAGACTTTGAAATGGTATAAAAAATTATATTACCTAATGATAGATGGTTTCTGATTTCTTCAGCCACCTCTTCTGCAGACAGGCCCTTTTCTGGCAGAGTCCTTCGGATTGTAACGCCCGCCAGCCTCTTTGTCACATCAGCCTTAAAGTCTCGGTTGATTTCAGCCATCTTTTTTTCAATCTTTCTTCTTACAAATGGCACTTGTCGGAGCCATCTAAAGAATTCTTTACGAAGTCTTGTGGTCACAGCTAGAACGATATTCAGTTTTACTTAGCTAGACAAGTGATGAATTAGCTAAAACTATCCTATGTTTAAATTCCTTTTAACTGCACTTCTAAGTACTCGTAATATTACTGTCAAATTTAAAGTCTAGCTAAAGTGACTTAGGCCGAGTGGTAGTCAGTAAGTCACATTACACTTTTGTAGGTATAGAATCTATATTTCTATATCTATGCCAAGTCTGGCCAGTAAATTTTTAGGTGGGCCTCAGATTATTCAGATTCTTCTTCAACTTTAATTTATGACATACTGGAGTGGCAAACAAAAAGTAAATAAATCCGTCCAGCGGTTTGAGAGATATGCGGTAATAAAGAAACTCATGGACAGGTATATTTGGAAATAATTCCGATCCGCATTAACAATCCCTTCAAATAGCGAACCTACTGTGTTAAAAATAAAGTTGTGTTAAATACTTATCACAAGTATAGATATCATTTAATAATATTGTAAATCTGTTTAAAAAAAATATACCTCCTTGAGTTTCTTGCCGGATTCTTCTCAACAGAGGTTTTTCAGAACCGGTGGTAGCTTTTTTTGACATTTATAAGTGCTTGTTATACTTAGCCTAAATTGAATAAAGATATTTTGACTTTGACTTTGATTACATACAAGATATGCGCGAAAAAAATACCACTGCTTACATTCGGGTAAAAATAAATACATACCTTCTTTCCCATTGTAGAGGCTGTGTGCCCACACCAAAGCAAGCACAGACGAAGCTGTCATGGTTACAATCTGCCATGGCTCCTTGCCCTCAAACAACCGATTTACGGCCTTCAACGGCTGCGGTCTCTCGCTCATCTCTACCAGAATAATTTTTAAAAAGTGTCAAAATTTTACACCGATTACACAAGTTACCAAATTAAAACTGTTATGAGAAATAATTATTAAGAATGGTGTTGCATTTATAATCAGATGGAGTGTAATTAGAAGTAATGATGTTAAATAAAGAGTTGCAACTTGGACTTTGTTCTGCTAAAGTAGGTATCGTTTTTCTACATCCCAAATGGGTGAACTTATAACAAGTATGTAAATTGATATCACTAAGGAAAATACAATTACTACCTGTAGATAACAGAATCTAATCACGCTAATTATTCCAACCCGCCTCAATCAATTCACTTGACAATTAATATTCGTCTATCTTCTAATCATGATATTAACACGGATTAATTGAAGTACTGATTAGCAACAGTGTTTGTTTATCCAGAATAACACGTAAGTATGTAACGACTAAAGAAAGTATGTAACTTGATGAAACAAAGGTCAATAACAAATTGAAACCACGGATTGAATTTCTCTATAGGTACATGATAGGTACTAATACCTACTCTTAATTACTCTTTGATTGAAACGAACGATAAGTTCCGACTATATAATGAAAATTTTTGTTCCTATGACTACAGTTCGACTAATTACCATATTATTCAAAATTATTTGTTTAAGTACATTAAACTTTATCACCAAAAAATAAGCTTTATTTTTACCTTAGTTTTAAATTTCAGCTGATGAATTTTAGCGAATTTAAACTTGACTGCACTAAAACAGCTGTTTTATCTGTCAGTCAACAACGTCGTAATGGGTTTGTGGGGTGACGGGTGACACTCTTTCCCGGCCCGGCTAATGGCGGATTACACCGACATGGAAATACCGGCCCTTTTTTTTGTGTACACTACCTACACGCCCATAGAAACTGACAGAAGTTTCTTTGTGCGTGTAGACAAAAAACAGGGCCGGTATTTCCATAAAGGTGTTATCCGGGCCGGGAAAGAGTGTCACCCGTGTTTGTGTTTGTTCGTTTTTCGCTTGTTTCGTAATCCACAAGCTGTAAAATTAAGAGCTGATCAAAAATAAAGTAATGAAAGTCAGACAGCTTGAATATGGCTTGAATCTACTCGACAATAAACAAAATTAAAATTATGCCGAAAAGAGCATTCGTTTCGTTCAGAAATCAATCAATAATTTGACAGCTCGTTGACGTTTTTGACACTTCTTCCATCGAGCATGACAGTATTGACAGTGACCATTTACACGCCGAATCCGCACTTAACTCACAGACTTAGCGTTGAAAATATTTGTAATGTAATACTTTTTGCACGTTTTGACAGCATGACAGCAATATTTTAATAAAATATGGTTGCAAAGTAAGCCGTATAGCCTTGTGTTAAAGCTTAGTTTGATTTAATTTAGCATCAAAGTATTGCATCTAAAATGAGTTAAATAGTTTCAACTCGAACCTGTAAAGTTGTAGGAGGAAAATACTACAATGAGTCACCACCCTCCAGTTTCCTGTATTCCAAACACGACCAAAATGTCGAAAGCTAAGAAAGTAATTGAAGAAGCTAGGGAAATTAACAATCCCGAAATAGATTTGGTGGATAAAGGGATTTCCAACTTAGAGGAGATACCTGCCCTATGTAAGTACAGTTAAATTTCCTTTTATGGAACCAGTTAGGGCACTTTTAGTTTCATTTCGTTGTGTTGTTGTATGTTTGACGTTTGGGTGTGTCGGATCGGATCAGAATAGTCCGCCTACTCTAACCTTAATAATTTCAGCATGAATGAATTATTACTTTGAATGGTTTATTTACAAAGTTTCATAGACTAAATAAGTTTATAATAACACACATCAGACATCTGGTGAAAATTGCTAATAATAGCCAGATTAATTTTTTGTTGAGTTTACATTCCTACCCAATAAGACTGTCTGTATGACATCATGAAGCCTAAATAGGTTGATAGGCCAATTTCATTTCCATAATTTAAACATAGGTAATAACTTCAAGATAAGCATATAAGTAAAGGGTTCAAAACCACCTTTAAAAATATAAACATTTTCTATGTAAAGTTGAGGCTCTCCAGTTTCACACTCAAATAATTAATTACATTATTTTACTCTATTCCTGTATTCCCAAATGGGTTAGGCTGAGCACACAAAACGTTATCGCTTCGGAGCCACTTTCAGCAATTTTAGGTTTTAAGTTTGACTAAAACGGTACAATAGTGACGGGTTGCTAGCCTGTTGCCTACACTATGTATACCTTAACCCATATCCTCAGTCGCCTCTAAGTACTATCAAAACGCTTAAAATTGATGGATCCATGAGTACCATGGCTATTTTTCAGCCATTCATTTGAAATAAAAAATCCAATTTATCTTAGCAAATACATAGTATAATATTGAAATTAAAGAAACTCATTGGTTAATTACCAAGTACAAGTTTCTATCAAGGATCCAACCTATCCGCAAAGTTAATGGAAATCAATAAATACACTGTTTTTATTGATAAAAAAACAAGTGTTGTTTTTTCTAAGCATACACATTATATTCCAGTCACTCTTGCAAACATCACCCGTCTATCGCTGAGCCACAACAAAATATCAACGGTCCCAGCTGCCCTGGCCAACCTGATGAACTTGGAGATCCTGAATCTTGCCAACAATCACGTGGAAGAGCTCCCCGTCAGCCTGTCCTCACTGCCCAAGCTCCGTATCCTTAATGTGTCCCTCAACAGGCTGTATACCCTGCCAAGGGGCTTTGGCGCCTTCCCGGTGCTGGAAATCTTGGACTTGACTTATAATAATTTGAATGAGAAGACACTGCCTGGGAATTTCTTTATGATGGGTTTGTATGAACTTTTTTATTAGTTTGTAAAACTGACCAGAAACCTCGTTCTCACATGATGATTAGGACCCAGGTTCTATACCCAGCCCCAGCATTCCTTTTTCATTATTTCATATTACGCTCTGTTTAAGGACATTACCCTAGAAAGTCAGGGACTTTCAACTGCCAGATCAAATGCCGAGCGTATAGTTTAGTATTTAAATAGTTAGAACTCACTTTTTACAAGTATATTATGATAAATTATCCGGAACTTTCCCACAATAAGAAAACTCAAAAAATTGTAGTCATTTTTTATCTCTTAATTTTGTTACATTTCAATTTCAATGTTTCAAAATCATGTAAGTAGGTATTTTCATCTTAGTATTTTTTTTGTTTCATTCGTGTTTGCTGTTATTGTTTAATTTTGTTGTATTTATTTGTGTTGTGTGTCTTTGTGAATGTCTTCTTTCTTTGTTTCAGAAAGCCTGAGAGCATTGTACCTCGGAGACAATGATTTTGAGCTGCTCCCAGCTGAGATTGGAAACTTGAAGAACTTGCAGATTGTGAGTATGTTCTGCACTATAAGGTCTTACATTAAAATTGGTAGTTATTTAGTTAGTTAATTTAATAGTTATTATTCACTCTATTCTTGCGAGTCTTTACTGAGTTTTTGAGCCGGCTATGATTTTAAATGGTGTGTTGAACTTTCAGTTACTTAACAGAGTTCTAAACTATTACACTAATTCAGGGCCAGCCTTAGCCATCTAGCCGCCCCGGGCGAGTCATGCTTTTGGCGCCCTTTTAGATACGAAAAGCGATAAAATGACAGGTCGTGTTGGTTAGAGATACTGAGATACCTACTCATTCCTACGAGACCCTACTAAAGTTTGTGAGTGAGTGAGTGAGTGTATTCCCACGGGATAGGGATAAAATCTCTAAGGTCGTCTTGCAGGAAAAAAAAAATCTAGATTTAGTAGTTAATCCAGGCTTAAGCTTGACAGTTCCATACAATTTGACACTACTAAACTGAGTTTAACTAACTCGAGATTTATGTGTTTACTGCAAGTGGGCCTAAATCACAACCGCTGGGCTTAGAAATTTGGTATGTAGATAGCTGGACATGTGGAATAACACATAGGCTACTTTTTAATTTGGCATGGGTGTTTTAATTTAAAGTCAATGAAAACCACGATGTAATTTTAGGGAGTTCCCACGAGAATTACATAAAATCCCGGAATTTCAATTCAACTGCTGTATTTAATGATTTACGCGTGCGAAGCCGCGGGTAAACGCTAGTAAGTCTATAAAAGTCAATACGCTGTTTTTTATTGAGATGGAGGCAAACAAAGTTTGAGTCTAGATTTCCTTTTGATATTCTTTTCAGTTGTTTTTAAGGCCATTTTGTTTTTTTTTTTAGGGCAGTCGGTTTTTTTTCTGTTTCGTGGCCATAGGATGTCTAGGACAAATAACCACTTGGCTGTATGTTTGCAGCTGTCATTACGCGAAAATGACCTAATTGAAGTGCCGCGCGAGCTGGGGTCGCTGCCGCGCCTGCGCGAGTTGCATCTTCAGGGGAACCGCCTCGTCGTGCTGCCGCCCGAAATAGGTAATAATGGAGAAAGAAGGAGAGAGAGAGAGAGAGAAATAATGCATTTTTAGAGGCTGGAAAGTAAGCAATAGATGAACTGCACTTTTGGCCGAGACTAAACATTGTGTTTTTCACGACTACTACGAGGAAATAAAAATATTGCTGTCGTGTTTGCGAGTCAGTTTATATAAGTAGTATTATAAGCAGTTTTGTTTACTGGATTTAGGTTATCAATGGCCATATTTTCGAGCAGTGTCATGAAAAAACATTTCCTTAAGCCTGTTGAACGCGACTCCCGTGGGAACTATGCAATTTCCCGGGATAAAAACTATCCTATGTCCTTCCCCGGGACTCAAACTATCTGTATACCGAATTTCATCTAAATCAGTTCAGCGGTTTAGAGATGATGACTGATAAAGTAACAAACAAACAGGCTTACAAACTTTCCCATTTATAATATTAGTGGTACTAATGGAAGAAAGTTTGTAAGTCTGTTTGTTTGTTTGGTACCTCGCCACATTTAAACCGTTGGACTGATTTAGATGAAATTCGGTATACAGAAAGTTGAAATCCCCGGGAAAGTCATAGGATAGTTTTTATGCCGACAAATTGCACAGTTCCCGCGGGAACTTTGCAATTTTCGCGGATAAAACTATCCTATGTCCTTCCCCGGGACTCGAAACTATCTGTATACCGAATTTCATCTAAATCAGTTCAGCAGTTTAGACATGATGAATGATGAAGTAACAAACAAACAGGCTTACAAACTTTCCCATTTATAATATTAGTGGTATTAGCGGGATGTGAAAGTTTGTAAGTCTGTTTGTTTGTTTGGTACCTCGCCACATTTAAACCGTTGGACTGATTTAGATGAAATTCGGTATACAGAAAGTGTACGTCCCGGGGAAGGACATAGGATAGTTTATCCCGGAAAATTGCATAGTTCCAGCGGGATAGCGAAAAACGAATTCTACGCGGACGGAGTCGCGGGCAACAGGCTAGTATTTATATTAATGGGATCGCTTTAAGGCCTACTTATTATAAATGCGAAAGTTTGTGTGTGTGTGTATGTTTGTTGCTCCTTGACTCTAAAACGGCTGGGCGCATTTGGATGAAATTTGGCATGTAGATAGCTGGACGTTTGGAATAACACATAGGCTACTTTTTATTCCGATATTCCCTCGGGATACGGATAACATTTTGAAATTTCAACCGCTGGGCTTAGAGTCATGAAATTTGATACAATTGTTCTTAACACAACCATCAATGAAGATTACGATATAAATTTTGGGATTTCCCAGGGGAATTTTGTAAAATCCGGTATTTTCATTGTAACTACCAGATGTAATAGTTTACGCATGCGAAGCCGCAGGTAAACCCTAGTTCTGTATGTGTGTGCAGGCAGCATGGACCTGGCGAGCAACAAGTCTGTGCTCCGTCTGGAGGGCAACTTCTGGGTGCCCCCCATCGAGGACCAGCTCAAACTCGGCCCCTCCCACGTGCTCGACTACCTCAAGTCTGAAACCTACAGAGTGTGAGTAACCAAAAGAAAAAAAATCTATCTAAAAAAATTGAATATTGAATATAAAACTAAATATTCTGTGAATATTTCAAGCGTCTACCTGTTGCGGTTATTAACATCGAGCAAAAAACGGCAAAAAAACACGTTTGTTGTAGGGAGCCCCACTTAAATATTTATTTTAATATTTATTGATATATCATGAGATCCAGCCTGGTGACAGACAGACGGACAGTGGAGTATTGGCAATAGGGTCCCATTTTTACCCTTTGGGCACGGTACGCTACAAAGCTCTCTAATCAAGAGCGCTTCACACACATTTTTCAGCTCCATTTCCCAAAAACTACACCCGACCCGCGCGAAGCAGCAGGGCTACTACGAAACTCGTAACTCGAAGTTCGTATCGTACCGTCCCTTTCCTCTCGTATTAAATAGTTTAAGTGTCAGAGGGACCGCACGACACAAACTTCGAGTTTCGAGTTTCGTAGTA